>NC_042626.1:300000-417500 GCF_901001135.1 Rhinatrema bivittatum
GCAGATGTTGCTCCGCCCAGGCGATCAGCTGTTGTGCTTCCTGAGCTACCAGGAAGCTTCGGGTTCCTCCCTGATGGTTGATGTATGCTACCGTGGTCGCATTGTCGGAAAGAACCCAAACCGACTTCCCGTAAAGGAGAGGTTGAAGAGCGATTAAAGCTAAACAAACCACTCTGGTCTCTAAAAGACTGATCGACCACTGCGCTTCCTCTTCGGACCACTGACCCTGAACAGATGTATTCTGACATACCGCTCCCCAGCCTGAAAGACTGGCGTCGGAAGTGACCAGTCCATTCCGGAATCTCTAGTGGTACACCTCGTTGCAGATTCGCTGTCTGTAACCACCAATCTAGGCTGGAACGGGCCGTCCCTGTAAGAGGAAGGGGAAGGTGGTATAGTTCCAAAACCGGATTCCAGAGTGAAAGCAATGCAGACTGAAGTGGTCTCATGTGCGCAAAGGCCCAGGGAATCAACTCCAGAGTAGAGGTCATTGAACCTAAAACTATCAAGTAATCCCACACACAAGGAATAGGAATAGACTGTAAGTCTCGAATTTGTGAATGAATCTTGAGAAGGCGATGCTCCGGAAGGAACACTATCCCTCGTTGAGTGTCGAACTGTGCACCCAAAAACTCCAGAGATTGGGAAGGTAATAGGTGACTTGTCTTCGTTGATCACCCAGCCTAGAGACTGCAAAAGGCTGATTACCCTGTTGATTGTATAACAACAAAGAGATTCCGACTTCGCTCGAATCAACCAGTCGTCCAGGTACGGATGTAGGCAGAAGAGATCATTTCACCCAAACACTTGCAGATTTACACTGGCTCCCAAAAGAACAGAGAGTTCAATTTAAAACACTATGCACAGTTCATAAACTAATAAATGACAAAAATGCTGACTGGCTAAACACCGCAATACGATTACATGTCCCTCAAAGAAGTCTCAGATCGGCCAATAAAGCTCTGCTAACCATACCCTCAGTCAAAACAGCAAAGTTGACCCAAGTTAGAGAGAAAGCACTATCTTTGGCAGGACCATTATTATGGAACACATTACCACTGGAATTAAGACTAATGAAAGAATTAAAACTCTTCAAAAAAGCATTTCACAGTGAGGTAGCTGAATAACAACACATACACAAAGCAGAAAGTCACCAATAAAAAGCAGAACTGCTTATTTTTGTTATTTTTCTCACATTTAAGTATTAAATTAAAAAGACAGTATAATCATAAATGGTAACCACAGATATTCCCCATTTAGAGTATATTATTGAAGTATGTAACCGTATAATACTGGCACCCTAAGGATAATTTAGAAACCACATATTTGTGCCTAACTGTAAACCGTTGTGATGGTGCACTACTAAACGACGGAATAGAAAAGTTTCAAATAAATAAACAGGCCCTCCTTCCTGAGTTGAGCGGCCACCTCAACCATTATTTTGGTAAATGTTCTGGGAGCTGTGGCTAATCCGAATGGGAGAGCCCTGAATTGATAATGTTGCCCTAGAACGCAAAACCTGGGAAATTTCTGATGATCGGATCGAATGCCGATATGAAGATAAGCTTCGGTGAGGTCAAGAGAAGCTAGAAATTCTCCTCTGTGAACCGAAGCTATGACAGACCGAAGAGTCTCCATCCGAAACTTTGGAATCCTTAGACAACGGTTGACCCTCTTGAGATCAAGAATGGGACGAAAGGTTCCTTCCTTTTTGGGAATGACGAAGAAAATTGAATAACGACCTTTCTGATGTTGGAACTGGAACTATAGCTCCTAGGTCGCTTAAACGCTGTAGCGAGTCTTGGATTATGAGATGCTTTTGTAGGAAAGAACACGGTGAAACTAGGAACATGTGGTGAAGTCACCAAACAAAATCTAAAGCGTAACCTTGATTTATCACTGATAGAACCCATTGATCCGACGTACATCTGGCCCATTCTCCGTAAAACAGAGACAGCCTGCCCCCTATGACGAGAACCGGAGAAAGGACCGGCCTTATCTCATTGGACAGACTTTGTGCCTCCTGAGACTTGGGAAGTTCCAGGTCTACGAAAGCGGCGGCCACGAAAGGACTGAGACCAATTCTGTTGTCTACCTGAAGACTGTTTAGCTGGAGGAGCTGACGGACGAGAAGAACGAAATCTTCTGTTAGACCGAAAACGAGAGCGAGATGAAAAAGAGCTTCTAGGCCTAGGACGGTCCTCTGGCAATTTGTGAATCTTATTTTCCCCTAGGGACAAAATTAAATCTTCCAATTCCTTACCAAATAATAATTTTCCCTTAAAGGGTAAAGCTCCTAATTGAGCTTTGGAGGATGCGTCTGCAGACCAATTCCTCAACCAGAGAAGTCTGCGAGCAGATACAGAAGCAACGATAGAGCGAGCCGAGGTCCTAACGAGATCATATAAAACATCTGCACTATAAGCAACTATAGCTTCCAGTCTACCAGCCTGAGCAACTTCTTCAGAGAGGGAAGAATTGTTTTGTAAAGCCTGGACCCATCTTAGTCCAGCTCATAAAGCCAAGCTACTACACATGGCTGCCCGCACACCAAGAGCAGAAATCTCAAAAATTCGCTTAAGCTGAACCTCCAGCTTACGATCTTGGAGATCTTTAAGAGCCGTAGCCCCAGTTACTGGAATAGTTATTTTCTTAGTGACGGTGAAACAGCGGCATCCACCTTAGAAAATTTTAAAATTTCCAAAGCTTCCTCAGGTAATGGATACAATTTTTCCATGGCTCGTGCTACCTTAAGCCCCAACTCAGGAATATCCCACTCCCGGTACATAAGGTCAGTGAGAGAAAGATGAAATGGAAATGATGTCGTGGGACCTCTAAGGCCAAGCAACACTGGGTCAATGTCACCCATCCGAGAATCCTTTACTGGAGCCTCGAGACCCAATTCCAGTAAAATAGCTGGAATTAAGGGACTAAGTTCCTCTCTTCTAAACAGGCGGACTACTTTGGGGTCATCCCCATCCGCAACATGAGGGTCTGAACTAATACTCAAAGCAAGGTCTTCATTTAAATCCCCCTCCAGCAAGGACTTGTCCGGGATAGGTAAAGAGCCATGCTCAGAATCATCTGAAGAAGAAAAATTTATCTGATCCGGACCCGGACGAAGGGGACGCTTCGGAGCTGACCCCACTCCCAAATCCGTGGGACAAGCCCTTTTTGAGGAACGTGGCTTTAACCTCTGTTCAGATGAGAGACTCTTATGTCTCTTATGAAATTTCTTAGATTTGTAAGAAAACGAAGAAAATCCCCTGAAAAGGCAGAAAAGGAAGAAGAATCTGAAATCTCCTCCAGGCTTTCAGCCGATAAATATGGCCCTGTTTCGCGCGGCTTGTCCCAACCAGGGACCGCCGGCTGCGGTGACAGCGGAGGCGGGTCAGAAGCACCCTGAATAGCTTGTTGTGTTGCCGCCCTCAGAGTAGACAGGAGTGCCTCAGTCCCAGCACTGCAGCTAAAAGAGTCCGGGGCAGGAGAGCAGCTGGGCCGAGGTTTTGGGGCAGAGTTCCTTTTTTTTTTTTTTTTTTTATCGGCAAAGTTGATGAGCCTTCCCCACCCCCACCCCGGGGAGACAGGATGAACAGAGACTCTCCCTAGAGAGGCGCGCGCGTGCATCTCCACAAGCGCGGCAGGCCGCGCCTCGCGGCATTATAAAGAAAAAACGGCACGAAATAAAAAGTATGAAATAAACTAAAAAACTAAAAGAAACCCTGGCGAAAAACAAAGGCACGGGCCCACCGAACACCAAAAGGTAAGTAAACAACAATACAGCTGTCAAGAATTATTTTTATTTATTTATTTTTTTTACTTGACCGAAACACCGCGGCCCCCAGGAGCTGCTCCAAGTAGGGTGAGTGAGCCGGGCCCCCCGGTATCACCCCTGCCAGGAGTGGTTGCTGGGTACAAGACCTCCCCAACTCCGGCACCCTCAAAAACCAGGAGGGATAGTCCTCCCAGGACTTGGCAACCTCCCGGGAGGCAGTGAAACAGCTGTGAAGAAAAAAATAAAACCTCTTTTTTTTTTTTTAAACTTAAATGAAAAGAACAGGCTCTCTTCAAAAGAAAAAGAAAGCCTGCAAACAATTAATTGCTAAACTACCTGACTAAAAAATAACAAACTACCACAGACTGCAGGGGTTAGGGACGTCCACCTCTGCTGGGAGACAGAGAAATACTGAGGGACTGCAGGTGGTGCCCCAGGGTGTACGTCAGAGTCATTAGAAGGTTTTCTCTGCCTCCCACTGCTGGATTGGTGACTGATCCAGGTACGTACAGGGAGACAGAGAAATACTGAGGGACTGCAGGTGGTGCCCCAGGGTGTACGTCAGAGTCATTAGAAGGTTTTCTCTGCCTCCCACTGCTGGATTGGTGACTGATCCAGGTACGTACAGGGAGACAGAGAAATACTGAGGGACTGCAGGTGGTGCCCCAGGGTGTACGTCAGAGTCATTAGAAGGTTTTCTCTGCCTCCCGCTGCTGGATTGGTGACTGATCCAGGTACGTACAGGGAGACAGAGAAATACTGAGGGACTGCAGGTGGTGCCCCAGGGTGTACGTCAGAGTCATTAGAAGGTTTTCTCTGCCTCCCTCTGCTGGATTGGTGACTGATCCAGGTACGTACACGGAAAGCGCCTTCCCAAGTCACCCCATACCTAGCTCTGCTCGAAAAGTCTGCTGCATGACCCTCCATTCCAGTGGGTCTCCCTCACACTCCTGTCGGACAGTATCTACAATCAGGTACATGATATTCAGCAACACCCTGTTGGAGACAAAATCCATTTGAATAGCTGAATCTGTTAAAAGAGCAGTTGAGAATAGATTTTCTTTTGTTCCTTCAAAGCATATGAAAAAAGGGAACATGAGGTCAGGATCTTAAGACTGTCTCCAGTATCATAAGCTTTAGCGCTACCCTGAGCAAGATAAAAAGAAAACCTCTGTTTTTGCTGCCTATTTCTCATTTATGAATATAGGTACAATTATCTTTTACATCACTTTTCATATGTACACATTATATTGAAGCACTGAATAGATTTCTACTCTTTTGAAAAAACTCAATTTTACAAAAAAATAAAGTAACTTCTTTCCAGAAGGGATCCTCTCATGTAAATCTGGTGTAATAGCACTAGAAGAACTGCTACACAACCTTTCAAGCACACTTTCTACTGATGGCACTAAAATCACACCAAAATATATAACATGCAAAGAGAGAATTAAAAAATATAGCCACAAAAAAATTACCGATAAATAGAATTTGTTGGAAAATTAACATAGAAAAACTACATTTAGCAGAAGACAAGTTTACAAAGGCAGTAGAATTTAAACTAATGCATAAGTAACAAATCATCATAACGAACATCTCATTATAGAATAAACATGCATATGAGAATCCCTGCTTTATGATTTAATGTGAAGATTCACCTGAATTACAGCTAAGCAGCCCCAGCCAGAATACAAGTACACAGTATGGTGCATTACCTCAAGTCAGTGCTATCCGCCAGAGAAATAGCAGGTTTCCTAACGGCACTGCTGCATGCGGCACTGTTTCTGAAATGAGAAAACCTATCAAACCTGCAACTTGTGCTCACCTTCTATAAGTACGTGGACAGCAGCCGATCTCCCTGCACATTTCTATTCACCCTCACATTCATCCACTCTGTACATCCTATAGCCAGCCACCCCATGGCGCATGTTCATCCTATGGATAAATGCCCTTCGCCAGGATTGCTGGTCATGCTCACCCTTCTTGCCCATATATATATCCTAGGAACAGCAGCCCTACTTCCCCAACCACTCTACCCTCCCATCAGGACCTATGTTTGCATGCATCTCAACTCATTTCAGCCCCACTAATGTCCTATCACACTCTGTTGCTCACTCAATCTCCATGTTGAGGAGTTCCACCAAGGCAGTGAATGTACCAACTTCCAGCAAGAGGAAAACATTGTGTCGCATCCAGGCCTGAAGCTCAGCTTCTGAGCTGCATTCTCCAAAGGTACCTGTAGAGAATGGACAAGAGTGACTGTACTCTCCCAACACTCAAAAGTCAACATACACATCCGCATGTGACGAACAGCCATTAGTGCCCACAAGGTCAAGAAAGGAAAATTGGTTCTTACCTACTAATTTTTGTTCCTGTAGTACCACGGATGAGTCCAGACAGTGGGTTGAGCCTCCTGTCCAGCAGATGGAGACAGAAAAAAACCGGAAAGGGTATCCTATAATAGGACAGAGCCTACCCTGTGTCCCTTCAGTATAAACGTTATCAAAGCAGAAGAACAATTGAAAAATGAACAAGAGTAAGATCAAGCAAGTAACAAACTTAAACAGGTAAATAAACACTTATTTGAGTTTTATATACCGTCATTCAGTGAAGCCATCACAATGGTTTACAAGATTCAAAGTGTAATTTTCTTAACAATTGTGAATTAAGGTATAACAGGATACATATTAAACAAAACATTAATCCTTTATAGCCTAAAAAAATCATTTTTGCGTGAGGAGGGTTTGTTTGGTGCTGGTTGGAGACAAATTATTTTGTGGATTTGGTTGGTAGTTCTTTTGGGTGTTAGGATGTTGTGAAGTTTGAATGTCAATGTAGACTTTGTGAAACAGCCATGTTTTTAGATCTTTTTTGAAGATTTTGAGGTTAGGTTGGGTTCTCAAATCTTTTGGGAGTTCCATATTTTAGGGCAGGCAATGGAAAAAGCTCTCTGTCTGGTTGTCAAGTGAGCATCTCTGATGGGGGGACGGACAGTTAAGCGGCCTGTGTTTGAAAAGAAAATTGGTTCTTATCTGATCATTTTCGTTCCTGTAGTACCACGGATCAGTCCAGACTCCTGGGTTTTGCCCCCCCCCCCTCCCCTAGCAGATGGAGACAGCTGCTGGACTGTAGGTGGCACCAGCCTTATCTAGGCTGGTGCCACCTACAGTCCGGCAGCATTACTTAATGTCAAAGCAGAATGGATCACAAAAAACCCCCCAACTAACTATATACAGAAATCTAACACTTCCACCGGCTCAATAAACCCCCAAATGGGAACAGAACCCGTGCCATCGATAACTGAACATACTGAATTATACCTGTAAATGGAAAGGAAACGCACAGTACGGACTCTCCCTTTCCCTATCAGTACCAATGGGCAGGACTCTGGACTGATCCGTGGTACTACAGGAATGAAAATTATCAGGTAAGAACCAATTTTCTTTTCCCTGTACATACCCGGATCAGTCCAGACTCCTGGGATGTACCAGAGCTTACCTTAATTGGGATGGGATCCGGAGAGGCCTGCTCTGAGCACTCCTTCCCCAAATCCAGCGTTTCCTGGAGCCTTAACATCCAGACGATAATGGGATAAGGGGGAGAAGAGCTGGATCCTGAAGCACTCAAAATGGCGGCAGAGGACGGCACGGAAGAGCCTGGGAATGGCAGCAGTGACCCGCGAAGAACGGATGCAGAACCTACCTCCTGTTCAGAAATGCACTCCTGGTTCATGGAGATTCGGCAGGATATAAAAACTTTTAAAGCAGATATCGCTGCCACCCTCCAGGAAATGTGCAACAACCATGTAGAGCTGGGCCGGAGGCTCGATGAAGCAGACATTAGGCTTGAGGACCACGAGGAAAAGTGGAAGCAGCAGCAAAAGGACTTAACATACCTGCACTATACCCAGTCTGACTTGGCTGACGAGCTTGAAGATCTGGAAAACAGATCTAGGTGCTTTAATTTACGCTTTAAAGGTATACCCCAAAGAGATGAATACACTAACTGTACAGTGGTTATTCAGAAAATTTGTACCATGATACTGAGTGAGACAACTTCTGATGGCGTGGAATCCCAAGATAGCTCGCAAATTGAAAGAGCACATAGAACATTGGGATCCAAGGCAGGGAATAAACCACGGGACATCATTGCCTGCTTCCATTCTTACGCTTATAAAAAAACGGATCGCGACGGCAGCAAGACAACGGCGGCTATGGTGTTGGTAGAAGAACAACATTGCCATCTATGCAGACCTTGACACTATCACCTTGCGCAAACATCTGGATTTTAAACCCATTACCTCTGCGTTGGCGTCAGCAAAAGTCCGCTACCGATGGTTATTCCCCTTCGGACTGTGGTTCCAGATCGACGGGAAATCCCACAAGGCCCGCACGTTGGATGAAGCAGTGCATGCCATGAAGGAAGCTGGTCTTTCGGTGGAGATCCCTGCTTCCAACACTACCATTTCTGCTGGCACCAGATCTGAGATGCCACGGTGGCAGAGAGTAAACAAAGGGGGTCGCAGACTTCGGCGGAATACCAGTGACCGTGCGCAAGCTGATGCTCTCACCTGAACTGAATGCTTGTTAGAGTTCCTTTGTGGTTTCCTGGTCTTCCACCTGACTAGGGGAGTAAGTGTCAGTTGGACAAATTGTGCTTACCATAATTTCTGTTTCTAATGTTTGCTATTTCGGATTCTTGGATAACCATAAGCAGAGTTTTTCTCCCTTACCTATGATGATTCGCTATTGGCTGCCCCAGGGGGCGGGAGGCTCCGTTCACTGGCATTGACTCTTCCTCCAGTAGATACTGGGGGCGATGGAATCTTTCCCAGGGGTTACAGTGGGGTTGGGGGGATGGGTGTCTAGCCTCATCGTATCTATGCACACCTTCATATTGGGGAGTTTCTGGAGCTTTGTCGCCCACGTGTAGTCTTTCTGTCTGGGTGATCTGGGGTGTTCGTGTCTCTCAGTTTTGGAGTGGGGATCCTTATAGACTACAATGGACATGGAGGTCAACAAAAATTTGGCACCCTGAGCTGCAGAGGGGGTATGATCATGGTCATGACGACTACCATGAACTTTGTATCTCTCAATGTTAAGGGACTGAACTCGGGCCATAAAAGATGGCTACTATACCAGGAAATGGGCCGTTTAAATGCTGATGTGATTTACCTTCAGGAGACACATCTCCGGAAGCGTTGCAAGGGTCTCATGAAATCAGACAAATATCCGCATCAATACTGGGCGGCAGCAACAAAAGATATCCACCCCAGAATATTTAGTATCTTAATCCATAAGGACTTGCATTTTGACCTACTGAACTCGAACTATGACCCTCAGGGTCGTTACCTTTTATTGAATGTGAAATTAGGGGGGGAATCTCTGACATTGTGTGCAGTCTATGGCCCAACCTCTCATAAAGAGAGGCCTTTTATAACATCCTTTATACCAGTTTAGCTGATAAGGCGGAAGGGAGAGTAATTCGGGGGGGATTTTAATATCACTCTTAACCCACACATCAACAATTCCACGAGGAACTGCTCAAATTAGTCAGTGACCAGAAAGGCCCTCAAAAAGATAATCACACTTATTGCTGGGATAGATGTCTAGAGGTTTCGTTTTCCCACTTCTAGATGTTACTCATTTTATTCTCACCCGCACAATTGTTACTCCCGCTTAGACATGTTCCTAATAGACAAAACTAGGATTAATATGGTGCGGGCGGTAGAAATTGAACCCATTGTGTGGTCTGACCATGCCCCGGTATGGTTTCAATTACAATTACAAAACTATGATACTGGTCAGCTATACTGGAGACTAAATGTCTCCCTGCTGGAGGATAGTATGTTTCAAAAACAGATAACTAGGGACATACAGGAATATTTTCGAATCAATGACACAGGTAAGAACATAAGAAATTGCCATGCTGGGTCAGACCAAGGGTCCATCAAGCCCAGCATCCTGTTTCCAACAGAGGCCAAACCAGACCACAAGAACCTGGCAATTACCCAAACACCAAGAAGATCCCATGCTACTGATGCAATTAATAGCAGTGGCTATTCCCTAAGTAAACTTGATTAATAGCCGTTAATGGACTTCTCCTCCAAGAACTTATCCAAACCTTTTTTGAACCCAGCTACACTAACTGCACTAACCACATCCTCTGGCAACAAATTCCAGAGCTTTATTGTGCGTTGAATGAAAGAATTTTCTCCGATTAGTCTTAAATGTGCTACTTGCTAACTTCATGAAATGCCCCCTAGTCCTTCTATTATTTGAAAGTGTAAATAACCAAGTCACATCTACTCGTTCAGGTGACGTTAACCCGGGGACCATTTGGGAATGTCTGAAGAGTGTGTTACGAGGTTCCTTTATCGCCAGAGCCACTGTCGTTAGCAGAGGGATAGGCACCGCTTGATGACCATATTACGCCAGCTTGAATAGGCTCATATGCAGGATACAATGTTAGAATGTACTATAGTGCACTTTTACTTACATTAAATATGTGCCTACATGTAAACCGTTGCGATGGTATATAACTTAGCGACGGTATAGAAAAGATTTTAAATAAATAAATAAAATAAATACACTCAGTCCCCACCTACGGCGGGATATACAGGAGACCAGAGATAAAATAGCGGCGCTCGATTCGGCATGAATCGCCCATCAGATGGAACTGGTCCACAGAAATTTTCTGACGGGGGGAATAGGCCGGGAAGTACCTGGCGCAAATGCTTAAACGCCGACAGGTGCAGGCTACCATCCCTAACATCAAAAACTCAGAGGGCCAACTCCTCACTGACAATACCTCCAATTAGACAATTTCTGCAGTTCTATACTAAGTTATATAGTGGGGACCCAAATATTCAGGAAAGAGACATTGTAGAATATTTATCAGACATACCACTCCCTGAGTTGACTACTTCCCAATGGCAATTTCTGGATAAAGATGTCACGTTGGAGGAAATCCATGACGCCATTAAGTCATTAAAATCTGGCAAATCACCAGGCATCGATGGCTACACCCCAAGGTTTTATAAACAATTTGCCAGAGCATTGGTGCCCGTACTCCAAAAATTCTTTACAAATGGGGACTAATCTCTCGCCACGGGTCAACACCAGCAGGGATCACCATTTTGGTAAAACCAGGTAGAGATCAGACACTTTGCGGATATCGACTCATCTCTCTCCTGAATATCGATGTTAAGGTGTTGGCAAAAATCCTTGCTAACCGTTTGAATTGTTTTATAGCTCAGCTGGTCCATTCAGACCAGGCGGGGTTTATCCCTGGGAGAACTACAGTTGACAATGTCCAAAAGATCCTTGACATTCTCTGGTATGCAAAACATCACAAGATCCCCGCTATAGCTCTATCTATAGATGCTGAAAAGGCATTTGATATGGTACATTGGCCCTTTTCATACCATAGAGAGAATGGGATTTGGGGCCCCTATCTTCAGTGGCTTCGGCAGTTATACAACGCCCCCCAAGGCGTGCCTCAAGGTAAATGGTGGCTATACACCTACATTTACAGTGGGCAGAAGGACAAGGCAGGAATGCCCTTTATCCCCACTGCTATTCGCCCTTTTTCTTGAACCTTTCGCGGTTAATATACGACGGAACGCTGAGGTGACTTTCCATGTACGCCGATGATATTCTCCTAATGATCACTAACCCTAAATATTCCCTTAGGCATATGACTTGCAAAATGGAGACTTTTAGTCGAGTATCGGGTTTTCGTGTTAATTGGGAAAAATCAGAGATTCTCAATGTTAATATTTCTCCCAATGAGGTCTCTCGTTTACAAGGGCTGTTCAGATTTAAATGAGCGCCTACACAGATGAAATATCTGGGAGTATACTTTAGTGCTACCCAGGACTTGCTACCCATAAACTATACGCCCTTATAGCATAAATTAAATAAAGATATGGAAGAATGGAGCAGATATATATCTTGGATGGGCCGTATGGCTGTATTCAAAGTGGCTAGAGAACAGCCACTGCCATTAGCAATGGTTACATGGAATAGACTTAGTTTTTGGGTTCTTGCCAGGTTCTTATGGCCTGGATTGGCCACTGTTGGAAACAGGATGCTGGGCTTGATGGACCCTTGGTCTGACCCAGTATGGCATTTTCTTATGTTCTTACTCCCCAAACTTTTATATTTATTTCAGCCACTTCCGATTCTAATTCCCACAACACTTTTAAAGCAATGGCAGAGGAAATGTATGGCCTTTATTTGGGCCCCGGGTGGCTGGCTGGTGTTATTCCAACCTAAGTCCCAGGGGGGGCTTCATGCCCCAGATATCTCTAGATACTACTGGGCCACCCAATTCAAGAAATTGGTAGTCTGGCACATCACGCGACAACCAAAGCAATGGGTACAAAATACTCAAGTACTGTTGGGACAAGTTCCACTATGCAGTCTCTTGTGGCAACCTAAAGGGACATGGCTGGTCCAACCTGGCAAAACACTTCCCCCATCTTCCCTCCTATCTTTAAACCTGTGGCACCAACTCGGACCGCGTCTATTAGGTAGGTGGGAATATCACGCTAGTACCTGTTTATATGCAAATAAAGGTTATGAGAATGCGGTATTTCAGGTGTGGAGACAGCGGGGGATCCGAAATTGGGAGCATATTTGGGGACCACAGAGATTGCGTTCATTTACTGATCTACAACAACTGTATGACTTGCCTGAGTCCGCTGCCTACCCATAAGCACAATTAGCTCACTTCGCGCAAGCCAGCATGATAGCGTTGCACCTTGATCTGGGCATGTCTGAATTTGAGAAGGTTTGCCACAAAGCAAATAGTTCTACAAAGGTCCTCTCCATGATATACCGGTTTCTGGAGCCTCAGGAGGAGGCTGTATCCCCTTTTCAGAAGGCCTGGGAAAAGGACCTACAGCTCGATTGGACACCCCGACTCTGGAAATCTATTTTTCAGAATCTGAGCAAAGGGTACATCGCTACTTCCCTTATAGAAAATTCCTACAAATTGTTATACCGGTAGTACGTATGTCCTCTTCAACTACATAAATTTGCTCCACAAATTTCAGAACAATGCTGGCGGGCTTGTGCGGAGGTGGGTATGTTTTTCCATATGTGGTAGGGTTGCCCCTATATACAACAGATGTGGCAAGAGATAGTCCAATGGCTGAAGGCAATGATTCCGGGACTAACTGCTCTCACTACAGTTCAAATGCTGTTAGGTGTCAAAATTCCAGGGATCTCAGATGACCATAATCGTTTAGCTCATTTTATTTTGACAGCAGTAGATGTGAACTAGCTAGGGTATGGAAGTCATCAACAGTACCAACAAAAGCAGTCATACAACAAAAGGTGGATAAAATATATTTATTGTCCCATATCACAGCTTATAGGCATAACAATATCCCAAGATTTGAAAAGATTTGGCAAGCTCATCAATTATGGAAATCCTCGCAAATATTACCTACCCCCAACCTCGTAGGTAATTTCACTAGTCATTCGTTTCCTTCCACTGCTAGATTGGAATCTACTGTGATCCCAGGCTTCTATGATAGCTCCCATAAATATTACCAATGTTCTGATATATGTGCAGTATACATGAGGCACGGGGAGGGGGTCAAGGACATAAAAATATTGTTCGATTACATCTTACGAGTGTGAATCTATCACCACCTACTGTCCATGATAATATGTGATTAGGTTCCTACCACCAATGTGACAGTTGTTATATCATTCTGATAATGTGTTTTACTTATTATGTTATGCTGTTTTGTGTATCACGTTGGATTCACGGTTTGTTTAATAAAAACCTTTAATTACAAAAAAAAGAAACTCGAAACTCATTTGTAACCTGTAGATATCGCAGTAGTACTCTTTTTACGTCAAGGCGCCACAGGTCACCACCAGAGGTGCTCGCAACGTCCTCAGCAGAAAAAGCAGGGAGTTCCACCGACTGATTGACCTTCGGCAAAAAAGAGGGATACACCCGAATCAGAAAAGTGAAGAAAAGGCTCCCTATAAAACAACTCCTGGAGCTCGGACACCCTCCTGGCAGAACAGATAGAAATGAGAAACATTGTCTTAAGAGTTAGATCTTTAAGCGTAGCCCGCCGGAGGGGCTTGAAGGGCGCCTCACAAAGGACTCGAAGCACCAAGTTGAGACTCCAGGAAGGATTCAAATGCTTGGTCCCTTTGAAGAATCGGATGACATCCGGGTGAGCTGCCACAGCATAACCATCGACAGTACCCAAGAGAGACTCGAAGGCCGAAACCTGTACTCTCAAAGAATTGAAAGACAAACCCATGGAAAGGCCATTCTGTAGAAAGGAGAGAACCTGGGATACCGGGGCCTTGCACGCCGGCACTCTAGACTCGGCATAGACCGTCTCAAACACTCTCCAGACTCGGACGTAAGCGAGGGAGGTGGAGGGCTTACAGGCCCGCAACAGAGTAGATATAACCTCCTCTTTGTAGCCCTTCCTCCTCAGACGCCACCGCTCAAAAGCCAGGCCGCTAGACAAAAGCGATCTGCCTGATTGAAAAATACTGGACCCTGCCAGAGCAGATTTGGGAGGTGCCCGAGCCGGAAGGGACCATCCGTCGCAAGGTTCACCAGATCCGCGAACCTCAGCAGAGGCCACCCCGGTGCTACGAGAATGACAGGCCCCCTGTGTAGTTCTATCCTTCCGAGTACCTTTCCCACCAGACAGAGAAATACTGAAGGGACGCAGGGTAGGCTCTGTCCTATTATAGGATACCCTTTCAGTTTTTCTCTATCTCCATCTGCTGGACAGAAGGCTCAACCCAATGTCTGGACTGATCCAGGTACATATAGGGAAAGTAGTTTTATGATGACATGTCAGAGTAGCACAAGTACATACACATTTCTCCAAAACTAGTTTGGAAATTTGCAGACTATAATTCCCTTCCTAAAAAGAAATATGAAGACAAGCAGCAGTTTTATTGTTGCCACTCACCTTGTGCTACATAGAGAAGAGCTCGGGCTATCTTAAGCCTCTTTTCCCTGGCAGTGACCTCCAACCCATCTAGAAGCCGCATGGCATGAGTACGCTGCTGGGCAGTTTCCAACTCTGTCCATTTTTTATCCAACACTGAAAACAAGAACCCAAAATCTGTTGGCAGCAGAATGTCATGAAAATTACACTGTGGATCCAGCTGATGGCTCAGGGGCGATAACTGGTAGCTGAATTCAGGGCCCATGATTGAGCCCTGCTGAATGGACCCTTCCTAGCAGTGTCACTGAAATGACGAGATTAGGTAGGTTTTGGGGTAAATAAAATAAAGGAAAAATCTTCAGGTAGTTTTGAATGAAGGCTCATGGTACCAGGATCCCAGTTCTAATTCCAACTGAGCTGCAAGTACAAAAAAGCAGGAGGAAACTGCCAGATCAAAAAGAAATTGAACTCAGAAGAGTCACCACCAGCAGGAATATTAAGGAGAAAATCTGCTCCGCTTCCTCACAATCTTGTGAATGCTGAAGTGAGGGGAAAGGCAGAGATCAACTAGGGGTTTATAGCACTGCAGCAAGAATGAAATTGGGCAGACTAGATGGCTCTTATAGCTCATCTGCGCTTCCATGAGGCAGATGATGCACAGTCCCCATATGTGACAAATCTCCATAAAACAATGTCATGGGCCATGTAAAGCATGGAGAGAAATTCTCTTACCATGGAGTCTGAAATCCTCTTCAAAACATTTTCTGTTCAGCGTGAATTCTGGCCCCTCCGTGTAACTATATAGTTCTGTGGCAAAAGCATAAAGAATCTCAGGCCACAGCTCCACAAATAAAATTATTCCATCAAGCATTGTCACTGCATCTTTTATCTGAAAAACTAATAAAATCAAATCTCCTGCCTTGCCTACCCCTCACTCCCACAACAAGAGAGCGCTTCCCCCAAATCCCCTCCCACTCCTCCTCCTAAGGAGCTAGACAGACACTGCCCAGTTTCTTCTCCTACCTGACAGCTCTGCACCCCATGTATCTGTATCGGCATATTCAAACTCCAGGTCTGGTGATTCAGAATAACCCTGTGACAAAAAAGGACAATTCGCAGATCAGTACTATCAAAGTCTACTCTGATTTACAGATCCTGAGGTCCAGCCAAAAAATGCACAGTGGATACAAACTGATCTTTCAGTCCAAAGAACTAGAGATCAGGAAGCCATTCCCTTAAAAACAGAATAAGCTCGGAGGCCTCACACTACAGATAAGCAGCTCTTGGAGGACCTACAAATGAACATATGGTTATAATTACTATCCTATTTTCTGTAATGTTGGTATTTCTGAGGCAAAAAAAGAGGGTGTGAAGCCAATCAGTGATGCTGTTTCATGTGAAATAAGGTAACAGTACTTCAAGGGTTTTCTCAAGACAATGAATTTTATGTAGACAGCCTCAAAGAAGTATAAAGGTACAGTTCCCCAAGACAGCTGTTTTTCGCCGAAAGAGCTGAGTCAGAAGGGTCTTGCAAGAAACAATTTTCAAAAGATTATCTATTTATTTATTTGGCATTTTTTATATACCGTCAACCGTTTGCACATCGTATCGGTTTACAAATAACTTAGAACTAATAGGCAAAGGCCTTTACATGGAACGGTAACTATAGTTAACAGAGAAAAACAGGAAACAATTACCAAATGAGGAAACAAACAAATGGAGAAATTACCTGATAATTTCGTTTTCCTTAGTGTAGACAGATGGACTCAGGACCAATGGGTATAGTGTGCTCCTGATAGCAGGTGGAGACGGAGTCAGATTTAAATCTGACGTCAGCACTGCATATACTCCTGCATGAGGCTCTGTTCCTCAGTTTTCTCCTCGAAAAGCAATTATGGCTATATGTGTGTTTGATTAATTTGGTTAACTTGATTAACTTGAAACTTGATTACTCGGATTGGATGACTAGGTTTCTAGCTGGAGACTGCTAGGGCATTCAACCGAGAAGCGCCAACATCTGGTAATAAGGGTGTCTGAACTAGAAATGAGGGTTGGCTTACCCGTGCTTGTGTTGCACTCGGGGGGAGGTTCCCCTGGGGCTTCTTGATTGCAAGGCAGCCGTGGGCGGGATGCTGAGTCCATCTGTCTACACGAAGGAAAATGAAATTATCAGGTAAGTAATTTCTCCATTTCCTAGTGTGTAGCAGATGGACTCAGGATCAATGGGATGTACAAAAGCTTCTCCCGAACTGGGTGGGAGGCTACCCGTGGCCCATTAAGTACTGCCCTTGCAAATGCTGTGTCCTCCCAGGCCTGAACATCCAGGCGATAGAATCTCGAGAAGGTGTGGATGGTCTTGAGTATCCACTCTTTTTAGGCGAGACCTCTCAATGGCCAGACCATAAGCGAGAATCTCGTTGGGTCTTCGTGGAGGAATGGTCCTTGCTGGAGTAGATCCCTTTGTGGAGGTAGGCATAAAGGGGTTCCCGCCAGAAGTCTTCGCATGTCTGCGTACCATGGCCTTCTTGGCCAGTCCGGGGCCACTAGAAGTACCAGCCCTCCGTGGTGTTCTATCTTGCGGATGATTCCACCCAGTAGTGGCCATGGAGGGAAGGCATACAGTAAATCCTCCTGAGGCCAGGTCTGGACGACAGTGTCGATTCCCTGGGACAGCGGTTCCAGTCTTCGGCTGAAGAACTTGGGAACCCGGGTGTTGGACCCGGTTGCCAGAAGATCCATGGCTGGTGTTCCCCAGTGGTTTACTATCCGCTGGAAGGCTGTTGTCGACAGTGCCCATTCCCCTGGATCCAGACGCTCTCTGCTGAGGTAGTCTGCAGTGACGTCGTTTTTTCTTGCGATGTGGGCAGCTGATATCCCTTGTAGGTTTGATTCTGCCCATGTCATTAGGGGGTCTATTTCCAGGGACACCTGCTGGCTCCTGGTTCCCCCCTGGCGGTTGATGTAGGCCACTGTTGTGGCATTGTCCGACATGACTTACTGATTTGCCCCGGAGTCTGTAGCTGAACTGTAGGCAGGCTAGTCTGACTGCTCGGGCTTCCAGTCAGTTTATGTTCCATGCCGACTCTTCTTTGTCCCATTGCCCTTGAGCCATTAGCTCCTGGCAGTGGGCTCCCCATCCCTACAAGCTTGCGTCCGTGGTGAGCAAGGTCCATTCCAGTGGGGATAGGCTTGTTCCCTCGCTCAGGTGTTCTTCTTGTAGCCACCATTGTAGTTGGTTCCGAACCTTCGCCGGTAGCCGGAGGGGGGTGGAGTAGTTTTGAGACATCGGGTTCCATCGAGACATAAGGGAATGTTGTAGGGGCCGCATGTGGACCCTTGCCCACGGGACGACTTCTATGATTGATGCCATGAGTCCGAGGACTTGGAGATAGTCCCATGCCATGGGGAGAGTGGAATTCAACAATGCTAATATAGTTGTTCCATCAGATTCCTTCTCCTTGTAGGGGGAAGGGTGACTTTGTTCCCTTTGGTGTCGAACCGGACTCCCAGGTATTCCAGGCATTGGGAGGGCTGCAGGTGGCTCTTGGGTGTGTTGACGACCCACCCAAGGTTCTGCAGTAGTTTCTTGACTCTGGTGATTGCTTGCTGGCTTTCCTCTGGCGATTTCGCTCTGATCAGCCAATCGTCCAGGTATGGATGCACGAGGACTCCCTCTTTCATCAGTGCTGCCGCTACTACCAGCATGATCTTGGTGAACGTTCGGGGAGCCGTAGCCAGCCTGAACGGTAGGGCCTGGAACTGGTAGTGATGGCCCAATATCGCGATGGATCGGTATGTGGAGATAGGCTTCTGACAGATTCAGGGAGGTCAGGAATTCTCCTGGTTGTACCGCCCTTATGACTGCACGTAGGGTTTCCATGCGGAAGCAGGGTACCTTCAGGTAACGAATGATGGTCTCGAGGTCCAGTATGGGCCAGAATGTTCCCTCTTTCTTGAGTACGATGAAGTAGATGGAATAGTGCCCAGAATTTTGTTGGTACAGAGGCACCGGTGTTATTGCCTTTAGGGCAAGTAGTTTTGATAGTGTGGTTTCCACTGCCTTCCTCTTGGAGGGGTCGTGGCATGGAGAAATCACAAACTTGTCCGGAGGGATGCTGTGGAAGTCCAGGTAGTATCCCTCTTGGATGATGGATAGGACCCAATTGTCCAACATTATCGCAACCCATCTTTGGTAGAAAAGGGCAAGCCTGCCCCCTATGATCTCTTCCTGTAGATGGGTCTGCTGATTCTCATTGCATGTTGTGGCTGGGGCCTGGTCCTGAGCCGGCTCCTCTTTTGTTGTGTCTATTCCGAAAGGACTGCCCCTTGCCAGTGGAGCTGGGGGCTTGGTAAGTGTTTTTGTATGGTCTATAATGCTGGGATTCTCTGCCCTTGGAGAGGGGCGTTGGTTCCTCTTGCTCCTGTCCTCCGGTAGATGGGGTACTGGGGACTCCCCCCATTTGTCAGCTAGTTTGTCCAGGTCGCTTCCGAAGAATAGTGATCCTCTAAAGGGCATTCTCGTGAGCCTCGACTTAGAGGATGCGTCAGCTGACCAGCTTCGGAGCCAGAGTTGTCTTCTGGCTGCCACTATGGACGAGAGGCTCCTGGCTGAGGTGCACACCAGGTCTGAGGTCGCATTCGTGAGGAATGATATTGCCGGATCTAATGCCTCGATTGGAGTAGTTGCGTCCCTGGCCTTTGCCAGGGACGCAACTACTGCTTGAGGATGGATTCCTGCCATCTGTCATTGGCATCCTTGAGGGAAGCTCCACCCTCGCCTGGTATAGTGGTGCAGACCAATGCGTCAACCTTGGGAAACCTCAGGAGTTCCTTTGTCGTGGGGTCCAAAGGGTAGAGAGCTTCTAGGGCTCAATCCCCCTTGAAGGTGGCCTCTGGGGCGCCCAATTCCAGGTCGAGTAGATGTGATTTGGTTATTTACACTTTCGGATAATAGAAGGACTAGGGAGCACTCCATGAAGTTAGCAAGTAGCACATTTAAAACTAATCGGAGAAAATTCTTTTTCACTCAATTCACAATAAAGCTCTGGAATTTGTTGCTAGAGGATGTGGTTAGTGCAGTTAGTGTAGCTGGGTTCAAAAAAGGTTTGTATAAGTTCTTGGAGGAGAAGTCCATTAACGGCTATTAATCAAGTTTACTTAGGGAATAGCCACTGCTATTAATTGCATCAGTAGCATGGGATCTTCTTGGTGTTTGGGTAATTGCCAGGTTCTTGTGGCCTGGATTGGCCACTGTTGGAAACAGGATGCTGGGCTTGATGGACCCTTGGTCTGACCCAGCATGGCAATTTTTTTTCTTAAAATTAGCAGGTAAGAACAAATTTTACTTTCCTTTTTCTCCTGCTATAAAAGCCTCTATACTTATGAAACACAAAAGCTACCCCTTGGATGGGTGGGAGGAACACAGGGCTGCCTTAAGTACTCCTACCCCGAATGTCACATCCTCCTTAGCCTGTATGTCCAGCTTCTAGTGTTTGGAAAATGAGTACAGAGATGACCAGATGGCAGCCCTGTAGATTTTGTCTGGAGATATTAATGATGCTTCTGTCCACGACGACGTTTGCACCCTTGTAAAATGTGTGTGGAGCGCCAATGGTGCTTGCCTACCATAGAGTACGTAGGCCGAGGTGATTGCTTCCTTGATCCATTTAGCCAATGTGGGCTTGAAGGCTGCTTCTTCCTTTCATGTTCCACCAGTGTGAACAACCTGTCAGATTTCCTGAAAAGATACATAAAGGTAACAAATGCTGACCGAACATGACACACATCCAGAAGATGCAGTCTTGTCCTTGCCCCTATATTCCTTTCTGCTAAAGGCTTTGAGCAATGCCATCTGATTCAGCTGGACAGCAGACATCACCTTTGGTAGAAACAAAGGTAAAGGTTGGAAGGTGACCAAATTAAGAGAAATTACTAAATAAGGTTCTCTACATGAGAGGGATTGTAATTCTGAAAGGAGTCTGGCAAAGCAAAACTGCTACCAAAAAGGTAGCTTTCAATGACAGGTACTTCATGGACGATTGCTTCAAAGGGTGCTCCTACTAGTGATCTGAGAACGAAGTTAAGATTCTATTGAGGAAAAAAAAAAAAATCAGTCTGCAGGGTGGTCGTATGACTTTACCCTTTTCAAAAAGCACACTAGATCCAAATATGTGGCAATCTGGGTACCTTTGATGCAGCCCCCTATAGCAAGATAAGCCTGCAATTTGCACCCTCAGTGAATTAGAAACAGAAACATCATAGCAGAAAAAGACTGTATGGCTCATCTAGTCTGTCCATCGCCCAATTAATTTTGCATTGTAATTCCCATCACTCCCTTAGAGATCCCTTGTATTTATCCCATGCTTTCTTGAATTCAGATGCTGTTTTTTCTCCACCCCCTGCACTAGAAGGTAGTTCCATGCATCACCACACTTTCCGTAACGAAATATTTCCTAAGATTACTCCTATTCTAGAGCCTTCTTTCCATTGAAAGAGGTTTGCCTTTCCTCCAGGGTGTACATGTTTAGATCTCTAAGTCTCTCCCCATATGCTTTAGAATGAAGATCACTGGCCATTTTAGTAGCCCCCTCTGGAACAACTCTATCCTGTTTCTGTCCTTTTGAAGGTGCGGTCTCCAGAACTGTACTCAGTATTTCAAGTGAGGTCTCACCAGGGCAATGTCCCCTCCCTTTTTCTGCTGACCATTCCTTTCCCTGTGCAGCCAAGCATCTTTCTGGCTTTTGCCGTCACTTTATTCACCTGATTGGCCACCTTAAGATCATTAGATAGAATCACCCCCAGATCCTGCTCTTCTTTCATACTTAGAATTTTACCATCAATACTGTTCCTCTCCCTTAAGTTTTTGCAGCCTAAATGCATTACTCTACATTTTCTAGCATTAAATCTCAGTTGCCAGACCTCAGACCATTCCTTTGTCCAGGCCCTTCTGCAAGAAGTCTAGGATTCATGGGATGTATAATTTCCATTAGTAAGTCTTATGCTCTCAGCAACAAGCTTCAAATAACCTCCAAACTCACGAGGTTGAACTCTCATGTGCTTTCAGCATGCTCATGACCACTTGTGAATGTCTGCCCAGCAGCTATGCTCTTTCAAGGGCCAACATGTAAGACAAAATGGAGATGGGTCTTCCATTGGTATTGGACTTGTCATAGCAATACCTGTTTTCTGGGGCATTCGTAGAGAAACCTCATCAGGTCTACATAGCAAGGCCTCCTCAGCCAACCTGGAGCTACCAATATCACTTCTGAGGGATGATCCTTTCTCTTCTGTAATACTTTGCCTGTCAGGGGCCAAAGCCTTGGTCAGATTAAGCAATCTCTCTCACTGTAGCCTGACTCCTTCCACCATCTAAAGAACCTGCAACTTTGGCGTTGGCTCAGGACGCCATTAAGTCCACAGCTGGAGGTCCCAACTGTTCCACTATCATCTGCAAGGCCTGCTAAGCAAGCTCCCATCCTCCTGGGTCCAGCTTGCTTGAATGTTTTCCTTTCCCACAAGGTCAGATGCTGACAACTGGGACAGATTCCATGCTGCCCACATGAGTATTTTGTTTCTCTCCTCCACAAGCCTGGGGCTATGCATGCCCCCTTGTTTGGTTACATAAACTACTGCTGTGGTACTGGTGGAGAACTTCAATTACTTTCCCCTTTACAGAAAGCTCTGAAGTGCTAATCTGATGGCCCTTATCTCAAGCCTGGTTTTTGGCCATAAGAATTCCTCCTCCCCCGAGCTCTCACTCTTGATTCTCCTACAAGGTCCCAGCAGTACCGAAGCACCTCTGGGGGAATGCCTGCAGACAGCCATCAGGGTCACCTTTTGTCTCTCAGCTCTCTTACCCAAATTTTGTTTTTCTGCTTTATTCCTCTCTAATAAACACTGGGAGGAGCACAGGCAGAGAGCCGAGGCAAAAGGGGACAGACAAAGAGAGAGACACAGAGAGAGAGAGAGAGAGACACAGAGAGGGACACAGAGAGATAGAGAGAGACACAGAGAGAGAGAGACACAGAGAGGGACACACAGAGAGAGAGAGAGAGACACAGAGAGAGAGAGAGTGACACAGAGAGACACAGAGCGAGAGAGACAGAGAGATAGAGAGAGACACAGAGCGAGAGAGACACAGAGAGACACAGAGAGAGACACAGAGCGAGAGAGACACAGAGAGAGAGACACACAGAGAGAGAGACACACAGACAGACACACAGACAGAGAGAGACACACAGACAGAGAGAGACACACAGACAGAGAGAGACACACAGACAGAGAGAGACACACAGACAGAGACACACACAGACAGAGACACACACAGACAGAGACACACACAGAGAGAGACACACACAGAGAGAGACACACACAGAGAGAGACACACAGAGAGAGAGAGAGAGACACAGAGAGAGAGAGAAAAAAAGGGAAGCTATATTAGCCCTGTACAGGTCCCTAATGAGACCTGACTTGGAATACGGTGTACAATTCTGGAGACCGCACCTTCCAAAGGATATAAACTGAGGGATCCTCAGCTACTTAGTAAAAAGGCATCTACTACTACTTTGCCTGCTACCAGGATCCTTCCTGAGAAGCAGCAGCTCTGAGAGACTGTTAACCAAACAAGCTCTACCAAGCCCGGGATGCACTCTGACTCTGGAAAGATTTTGACAAGTCCGACAACACTGTCAGCCTGTCTCCTGCAGCTGTGGACAACAGCCTACAACCACTCCCCCCTTTATGGCCGAAAATGAGGTCATGAAGGGGGATGCACCCTATGCCTCCAGCAGCTGAGGAAAAGGGAAATCCCAAGTTAGGACTGGTCTAACAGAAGGAAAAGGAAACGTGTACAATTGTGAAAATCATTACCATGTAAATTCCTAGTGCTTTATTTGAGAATAAATATTTACCTTGTTTTAGATTTCTCCCTTATAAAGCACTTGCTACCTCTGAAGTTATATACAAGTCAATCCAGTAAAGTGCGGCCGCGTTTACCCCGCTCCTAACCCGCTTTCTACTCACTTTCCGGCAGCGTTAGCCCTTCCTGCGATCCACAATCCCCTTTAACCTACTCTTACCGCGTCCTTAAATCCCCGGGTAACCCCTTCCGCACGCGGCATGTATATTACATGTAAACGATCGAATTAACTATTCCCTACCATCCAGCGAAGATGGACGCCTGCATGGGCGAAAGCGGCCCCTGTTCATGCAATTGGGCCGCTCAAGGCGTGACGTCACGTCTTGAGCGGCCCAATTGCACGCACAGGGGCCGCTTTCGCCCGTGCAGGCGTCCATCTTCGCGGGCAGCTGGAGGCAGGGGAGCCGCGGTCGTCTTCGCCGATGTCCGTCTCCGGAGGGGGGGGCTGCAAAAAAAGTAAGTCGCTTCGTTGCTTTACACTGCCAGTCCTCTCTCCCCTCCTCCCGGAGCAAGGCTGCTTTTCGCGCCCTGCTTCGGGAGGAGGGGAGAGGGCTGACAATCCCGAGCGTCGGAGAACCGTCCACTTCCTGGTACCTGACATTTGAAATGTCATTTGAAATGACAGATACCAGGGTGTCCGGGAAGCGTTAGGCCTGCGCACCCAGGTTACTGTATAGGCGCTGTATAGCGCTCTATACAATAAAATGGGATGCACAGGCCTAACGCTTCACGGACGCTTCTTAAGCGCAGCTTGCATTTGCAAGCTATTTACATACAGGATCGAGCGGTAGGTGAGCTGCACTGTGCGTGCGGCAACAGCGGGTGCACCGGGCACTAACGCAGCTCTTCCTACCGCTCGTTACTGGATTGACCTGATAGTTATTGCCACACACAGCAAAAATGTCATCTACTATATTTAAGTTATATTAGAGGATTGACAGGGTTGGGTGCAAAACTGAGTTTAGTTGCAGTTCTTCAGCCCTAAGAATAAACCAAGTGCATTATGGGGACTAGTTTCAGAGCATACACTGTGTATCTACTACTACCAACAATTATTTCTATAGAGCAACAAGATGTATACAGCTCCATGGAACTCAATCTAATCAAGACATGGGCTCCCTAATTTAACCATTTCTATTAAAACAAAACCAGACAAAGCCCATGACCAAGGAGAACACCAGGGTTTAAGTTTTAAAAGCAGCCTCCAAAAGGTGAGTTTTTAGACAGAATTTGAATATGGTAAGAGATAGCAAAATGCACAGGCTCAAGAAAGCTATTCTAACATTGGGGTCAGTAAAGTGGGAAGTGTGGGGTTGAAATTTGGCAATGGAGAAGAAAGGTACAGATGAAAGCATCTTACTTGAGGAAGTGAGAAGTAACGAGGAGATGCAGAGCGAATGTGCTTTTGATTACAAAAACTTTATGCCAAAGAGAATGGGGAAGCAATGGAGTGAGCTGAGGAGTTATATGATCAGCGCTATCAACCTAATAAACGAAGGTTGACCGACGTGCCGCAAATGCGCAGTAGAGAGCAGCTCTACCGCGCATGTGAGCACGTCGGTCACAGTGTGCCTCTTAAAAATAAAAATGGTGCTGTAGGAGCGGCGGCAGCGGCGGCCCAAAGACCCGGAGCGGCAGCGGCACCGGCCCGAAGACCCGGAGCGGCGGCCCAAAGACCCGGAGCGGCGGCCCAAAGACCCGGAGCGGCAGGAGCAGCGGCCCGAAGACCCGGAGCGGCGGCGGCCCGAAGACCCGGAGCGGCGGCGGCCCGAAGACCCGGAGCGGCGGGAGCGGCAGCGGCGGCCCGAAGAGCGGCGGCACCGGCCCGAAGACCTGGGCAGGAGCGGCGCAGCGGCGGCCCGGAGCGGCAGGAGCGGCGGCCCGAAGACGCGGAGCTGCGGCGGCATGCGCGCGAGGGAGGGACAGACGGACGGAAGTCTGTCCCTCCCTCGCGCGCATGCCGCCGCCGCTCTGGGTCTTCGGCGGAGATCGACTGAGGGGAGGAGGGAGAGAGGAGCGACTGAGGGGAGGAGGGAAGAGAGGAGTGACTGAGGGGAGGAGGGAGGAGTGACTCAGGGGAGGGGGGAGAGAGGAGTGACTCAGGGGAGGGGGGAGAGAGGAGTGACTCAGGGAGGGGGAGGGGAGAGAGGAGTGACTCAGGGGAGGGGGGAGAGAGGAGGGAGGGGGGAGTGACTGAGGGGAGGGGGGGAGAGAGGAGTGACTGACTGAGGGGAGGGGGGAGGGAGGAGTGACTGACTGAGGGGAGGGGGGAGGGAGAATGACTGAGGGGAGGGAGGAGTGACTGAAGGGGAGAGGGGAGGGGGAGTGACTGAGGGGAGGAGGGAGGAGGGGGGAGAGAGGAGTGACTGAGGGGAGTGACTGCTGGGGAGGGGGAGATGGGAGTGACTGAGGGAGGGAGGAGGGGGGGAGTGACTGAGGGGAGGAGGGAGGGAGGGAGGGGGGGGAGAGAGGAGTGACTGAGGGGAGTGAGTGGGGGAGGTGGGAGGGAGAATGAGGGGGAAGGAAATGATCCAAAAAAAATGTTAATGTAGCCCGTTTTAACGGGCTTAACGGCTTGTCTATGTTAGAAGATAAGCAATGGAAATGGTTGCAGTAGAAAGTGAGACTGCTGATGTGACAAGAAAATGACAGCATTCTCCTTTCTTGAAGCTGCTCTTGGGAAAGAGAGAAGAAAAAATAAAATCATACTCTGTTCACGCAAGTCAAGTGTGCCAATAATTTTGTCACTATTTATCACAAGTTCATAAGTCTCTGCAGAATATGCAACATCCACTTTTTATGCTCACATACCTTAAGTCAATTTTCAAATATCTGATTTGAGAACTTTTCAAGTTGGGTTAAATACATAATCGATTATGATTTCCTACATTGTTTCTTACTGGAGGAGTTAAGTGTCTGCCTTAGAATTATTTTCAGTGAGAACAAAACATGCAAGTCAAATACTAGGACTATGCTGCAGGAAAATTAGATCAGCTTCATTCTATTCCACTACAAATAATGAATATTCCCCACAATACCAGTCTCAATATCAAGCTCTCTCTGCCCCCCCACAGAATTATGGTATTCTACTACACCACCACTCCTGACACCATTGTACCCTAGTATGCCACCTCCTGCCCATCCAGTACCCGTCATTGCATCCTGATCACTTTACATCCCCACTCCTATCCATAAAAACAATATATTCTAACCCCCCCCAAACTCTAGGGGCCAGTTATAGTATCCTGATGCTCCATTCCCCCTCTATCCACCAGGTCTCCCAGTACCTCCCTTCCCGGTACCAGTCAGACTCCTGGTATTTAATCCCCTCCCTTCAGTTACCAGTCAGTCTCCAGGTCTTCTACTCTCCTCCCTCCCATGTCAGTCAGTCTCCCAGTACTCTCCATTTCCCCCAGTACTAGTAACAGTCTCCTGGTATCATTTCACCCCTTCTTCTATCTCAGTACCAGTCATAACCTTGGTATCACTCCCGTCCCCTGCCCCTGTACTATTCTTAAGTCTCCTGGTATCATTCTGCCCTCCCCCTAGATACCAGTCAGTCTCTGTTATCAAGCCATGCCCCCTTTCCCCTGATACCAGTCATAGTCTCTTGGCATCATTTCACTCATACTTCCCTCCTGGTACCAGCCACAGCTGAGCGGAGATATAACAGAGGTCTATAAAATAATGAGTGGAGTGGAACAAGTAAACACAAATCAGATGCTTACTCTTTCAAAAAGTACAAAGACTAGGGGACACACAATGAAGTTACTGGGTAAAACATATTAAACTAAGAGAAAATATTTTTTACTCAATGCTGGAGGATGTGGTGAAACCTATTAGAATAGCTGTTTGAAAAAGGTTTGGACAAGTTCCTGTAAGAAATAAAAAAGTCTATAAACCATTATTGCGGTGGACTTGAGGAAATCCACTGCTTATCCCTGGGTTAAATAGCATGGAATCTATCAACCTTTAGGGATCCTGCCAGATTCTTGTGACCTGGATTGGCCACTGTTGGAAGCGGGACCCTGGGCTTGATGACCTTTGGTCTGACTCAGTATGACAATCTTATGTTCTCAGTACCACTTAGCTGCTTGATATTTATTTATTTATTTAAAAATATTTCTATACCGTCTTTTCAAACTAGTTTGATCAAGACGGTTTACAAATTTCGATTATATAGAGCCATTAACCAAAGAAAAAACAAAAATAAAAATAAAATAAAATAAAACGTCAAATTTAAAAAAGTATAGATAAGAAATAGAAAGAATAAAAATACATTATATTGTCATAATCCCTACTCATAAAATAAATATACTAATTTTTTAACAAAAATAGTCAAAGATAGAAAGGAAATAATAAATCTAAAAATATAACTCATATAAACCATATTCCTTCAAAATGTGTAATTGAATAGTAGATTGCTACAAAAAATGTGGCTTAAAAAGAAGTGAGTTAGTCAATTTTCAAGATGAGCATATGCAATCTTAAATAAATAAGTTTTAACTGCCTTCTTAAATTCAGTATGACTAATAATTTGCCTTAAGGTGTTAGGGAGAGAATTCCACAACAGCGGTCCTGCCACTGAAAAGGCCCTCTCCCTGGTCATATTGAGTCTTGCTATTCTAACAGTGGGAACATCGAGCAAATATTGAGATGTTGATCGAAGGTGTCTCATTGGTTTAAACAACCGTAAAGATGTACAGAGCCATGTGGAATCATGGTCATGAATTAGTGAATGAATTATAGAGAGAACCTTATATTTTACTCGATATTTAATTGGGAGCCAATGAAGTTTATATAAGATAGGGGAAATATGATATCATTCCAAATATGGTATCATTCCAAAACCCACTCAGAACCAGTTATAGTTTTCTGGTCTCTAACTCATCCCCCTCCCCACGCAGAGCCAGCCACAGTATCCCACTCTCTCTTGTAAACCCCCCTCCCCACTTGAAGCCAGCCACAGTATCCCACTCTCTCTTGTAAACCCCCTCCCCACTCAGTACCAGCCACAGTATCCCACTCTCTCTTGTAAACCCCCTCCCCACTCAGAGCCAGCCACAGTATCCCACTCTCTCTTGTAAACCCCTCCTCCCCTCTCAGTATCATCCACAGTATCCCACTCTCTCTTGTAAACCCCCTCCCCACTCAGTACCAGCCACAGTATCCCACTCTCTCTTGTAAACCCCCTCCCCACTCAGTACCAGCCACAGTATCCCACTCTCTCTTGTAAACCCCCTCCCCTCTCAGTACCATCCACAGTATCCGACTCTCTCTTGTAAACCCCCTCCCCACTCAGTACCAGACACAGTATCCCACTCTCCTCTTGTAAACCCCCTCCCCTCTCAGTACCATCCACAGTATCCGACTCTCTCTTGTAAACCCCCTCCCCACTCAGTACCACAGTATCCCACTCTCTCTTGTAAACCCCCCTCCCCTCTCAGTACCAGCCACAGTATCCCACTCTCTCTTGTAAACCCTCCTCCCCACTCAGTACCAGCCACAGTATCCCACTCTCTCTTGTAAAACCCCTCCCCACTCAGTACCAGCCACAGTATCCCACTCTCTCTTGTAAACCCCCTCCCCACTCAGAGCCAGCCACAGTATCCCACTCTCTCTTGTAAACCCCCTCCCCTCTCAGTGCCAGCCACAGTATCCCACTCTCTCTTGTAAACCCCCTCCCCTCTCAGTACCAGCCACAGTATCCCACTCTCTCTTGTAAACCCCCTCCCCTCTCAGTACCAGCCACAGTATCCCACTCTCTCTTGTAAACCCCCTCCCCACTCAGTAACAGCCACAGAATCCCACTCTCTCTTGTAAACCCCCTCCCCACTCAGTACCAGCCACAGTATCCCACTCTCTCTTGTAAACCCCCTCCCCACTCAGAGCCAGCCACAGTATCCCACTCTCTCTTGTAAACCCCCTCCCCTCTCAGTACCATCCACAGTATCCCACTCTCTCTTGTAAACCCCCTCCCCACTCAGTGCCAGCCACAGTATCCTACTCTCTCTTGTAAACCCCCTCCCCTCTCAGTACCAGTCACAGTATCCCTCTCTCTCTTGTAAACCCCCTCCCCTCTCAGTACCATCCACAGTATCCCACTCTCTCTTGTAAACCCCCTCCCCACTCAGTGCCAGCCACAGTATCCTACTCTCTCTTGTAAACCCCCTCCCCTCTCAGTACCAGCCACAGTATCCCACTCTCTCTTGTAAACCCCCTCCTCACTCAGTACCAGCCACAGTATCCCACTCTCTCTTGTAAACCCCCTCCCCACTCAGAGCCAGCCACAGTATCCAACTCTCTCTTGTAAACCCCCTCCCCTCTCAGTACCATCCACAGTATCCCACTCTCTCTTGTAAACCCCCTCCCCACTCAGTACCAGCCACAGTATCCCACTCTCTCTTGTAAACCCCCTCCCCTCTCAGTACCATCCACAGTATCCCACTCTCTCTTGTAAACCCCCTCCCCACTCAGTGCCAGCCACAGTATCCTACTCTCTCTTGTAAACCCCCTCCCCTCTCAGTACCAGTCACAGTATCCCTCTCTCTCTTGTAAACCCCCTCCCCTCTCAGTACCATCCACAGTATCCCACTCTCTCTTGTAAACCCCCTCCCCACTCAGTGCCAGCCACAGTATCCTACTCTCTCTTGTAAACCCCCTCCCCTCTCAGTACCAGCCACAGTATCCCACTCTCTCTTGTAAACCCCCTCCTCACTCAGTACCAGCCACAGTATCCCACTCTCTCTTGTAAACCCCCTCCCCACTCAGAGCCAGCCACAGTATCCAACTCTCTCTTGTAAACCCCCTCCCCTCTCAGTACCATCCACAGTATCCCACTCTCTCTTGTAAACCCCCTCCCCACTCAGTACCAGCCACAGTATCCCACTCTCTCTTGTAAACCCCCTCCCCACTCAGAGCCAGCCATAGTTTCCTGGTATCTCCCCCAGTAGCATTCTTAGTTCCCAGTTTTTCATTCCCCTCTTCCCGGTACCACTCATAGTTCTGGACTTCTCCAAGAATTTATAAACTATTAATCAAGTTGATTTAGGGAATAGCCACTCCTATTATTGGCATCAGTAGCTTGAGATTTATTTAATGTTTGGGTTCTTATGGCCTGGATTGGCCACTGTTGGAAACAGGATGCTGGGCTTGATGGACCCTTGGTCTGACCCAGCATGGCCTGTTCTTATGTTCTCTAAAACCCCTTCCCCATTACTTTTCACAGTATCTCGGCCCCTGCCTGAAGCAGAGTCACTGCCAGTTGCTGACCTCCGAGTCCTTGCGCTGGTTGCGGTTGAACTCTCGCCCCTTGCCTGGTAGAAGTCCTGCGCTGCAGGCGCCGCCGCCACTTCGCTGTTTATTATTAACAAACAGGGGCCCAACGCCGGGTTCCATCTTCCTCCTCCCGAGTTAACACTCAAGCTCTCGCGAGACCCGTGATTCTCGCACAGCGCGAGATGTCGCGGGGGCTAGTCGCCAACGCGCGTTTCAAGTCACGCAGTGTTGCCAGCTTGGACTATTTCACATCCAATTGTTCTTTTTTTTTTTGCCGTTGTGCGGGAAAAAAATCTTATGTGCCGGTTGAGCTAGTTTTGGGCGGGCGGCAAGATGACTAAGCTACCATAGTAACCCAGGCCATGTTTGTTTGTCCGAGGAAGTCCCTCCTGTGCCAGTAGGTGCAGAGTGATGACTCATCGCGCGTCAGCCAATCAGAGGCGACCGGAACAATGAGCTGGTTCGAAGGCGACGAACCCCTTTTCTCCTTCCTGCCTCCCTGCGGTGCAGGGGCGGGTGCTCGGGAATCCGAGCGCAATCTGTTTACGCCATTACTAACACAAAGCTCTCAGTACTGTGAGACCCGAGCTGGCCTGCCCCTGCCTTCCTTCTCTGCTATGCGTCCTGGTTAATGAGGCGATAGCTGTGCAATGGCCGAGCCACTGTTATCACTCAGTCCCTTGCCTTGACTTAGATCTGCTTTATAAATAGCGAGCGAGGCGTCTGTGGAGAGCTGGCAACCTTTGCCTGACCCATACGTGCAGGGCAAGGCTCAAGCTCACAACATTCAGAATGTTTTCACCTCCCACATTTTAATTTCTTTAGTCTAAAAATTCCCAAGGCCTCGATTTTAATTTTTTTTACCTCCGTGTTTTGCATCTTACAGCTTTTCCAAGCCAGCTATGCTGCTTGTAGCTTTCTGCGGTCCCGGCTCAAGCTTTCCTTTCAGCAACGAAGAAACTTGAAATGATCAGGAGTTAGAGTCGCCTTATCCGTTCTTATCTGCAGCTCTGCTACCAAGTGGGCTTGTCGTTTGAAAAATTGACATTGAGTTTTGGTTCGTTCTTTTAGCAGCAGATGCAGTCCCATCCGTGGGAAGCAAATCAAAGCGCGCTGCGATTGGAGGAGCTGTGACTCAGACGAGAACCTACCCAGCCCTACCCAGCTTTTCCGCCCTCAGACACTGAGGCAAAGCCTCTCTATGCACTGGGAACTAATCTGCCCCCACTGCTCATCCGGGGGGGGGGGGGGGGTACGCCTGATAACGCCCTTGCCGTGTATCCACATATGGATTAGAAAACTATAATGCCTCTTTACTTCCCTCTACTTGGTTTTAAAAATCCCCGTGCCTACCTTGCCAGTCATGTTCTAGGGGCACCTGAGCATCACTTAGTGCGTGACTTTCTGCTATTCCAGTATTGTCCTCCCGTCCCTCTGCTGTATGCTTGACCTTTTAAACCCCCCCTTAAAAAAGCAATAGTAATTCACAATCTTGATTACTAAAAAAAACCTCTTATCTACAAAAAACATAGGTTCAAATGGCACAGTCACTCCTGTGTCTTTGGGCAAGTCACTTTACCCTCCACTGCAGCAGGTACAAATGATTGTAAACCCTCTGGCGCTAGGGAAATAGCTACAATACCTGAACATAATCCACTTTGAAGTGCTGGGGAAAAAAAGTGCAAAAAGCAGAATACAAAAATCTAAATAAAAATAGCCATATTCACCCCTTCCACTAAGGCAGATTTACTGCTTTTGCATATGTTCCTCAACGCTGCCAGCAGCAGTATACTAACACGATTTAAAGATTTATTTTTTTTTAAATAACACTTCCCCCACTCCGATCTCACTCCCTTTTGAAGTAATGCTGTTAACCACAAAAGCCTTTAATCTGTTTTTAGTATATTGTCCCTATACTGTGCACATAACATAAGAAAATGCCATACTGGGTCAGACCAAGGGTCCATCAAGCCCAGCATCTATAAAATATTTTAAACACCATGAAAGAGTTTTATCAGAGATTGTATATGTCACCCATTGCAGTCTAATAACAGGAATGTGACTGCACCACTGATCTTTCCTTCCAGTTCCTCTATTCATGATGATTGTTTTATACAGAATATTCTAGTGTCCTGCTGAAGTTTCTCTGTTTTGAACAGACCCAGACTTCACAGGTCATCATTTCTGGAGAGGAAGGCCCTGTACATGCCCGGATCAGTTCAGACTGCTGGTTTCCCTCCCTTCCAGCAGATGGAGACAGAGGAAAAACTTGAAGGGCACCCCACCTCTTGTTGTGTGCTACCTGCATCCCTTGAGTACTTCTCTGTTTCCAGCAGATGAAGATGGCAGAACCTGCGGTCCTGATCTGATATAAAAAAAAATCAGATAGAATTCAGCTAGTTCAGGGAGGCGTTTTTTGTTCCCACTGTAGATCAGGTTTGATCAAGCAAGTTACAAAAAAAAAAAGTATAGGAAGGAAGGAGTTTTTGGATGCAGTGTCTCCCAGGGCGTAGGCAGGTCCTAGGGAGACCATCCCCCCTCGTTATAGGCCGAGCTAGGGATAAGAGCTGCTGAATTTAAAATCAAGTTTGTGTCATACAGGGCAGGCAATGCAACAGTAGAAATGTAGGTCAGTTAATCTAAGTAGAACCCACCATATTCACAATAAAATCTTAACAACTGAAACATGCCAACTATTGTCATGGTCAGAAGGAAATCTATATCAGCAGCACAGTAACCTACGACAGTGCTTTACATAGAAAAGTTGGTTCTTAGCCACTAATTTTAAAGGCCTCCACACTCACTCACTGACTGGTCACTCCTTGCCTCGGTGTTGATTCCCAATCACCCGCAGAGATAGAAGAACAGGGCAGCAGCTACCATTGAGCTCCAAATGCCAGCCTAATTGTTTCTCAGTTTATTTTCTTTACAAACTTTAATTACCAAATATACTTCCCTTAGCCATATGTTGTGCTGAGTTCATTGCTGGGAAGGAAGAGCTACCTGAGGCAGAGAGGCAACATAAGAACATGCCATGCTGGGTCAGACCAAGGGTCCGTCAAGCCCAGCATCCTATCTCCAACAGAGGCCAATCCAGGCCATAAGAACCTGGCAAGTACCCAAATATTAAACAGAATGGGACCACCAGTTGTCTGAGCCCCCCTCAGATTGAGACAAGCCTCCAAAAAGGATCACCAACTCCCTGCTCGTCTGTCTCGACCAGGAGATGCTCCAACCAGGCACCTTACAACCCCCCAGGAGAAATGCTCTGTGATTGGGTTTTACACCTCTACCATTTACTGAGGGACTGCAGGTGGCACACTAGGTTAAGTACCAGTGTCGGTAAAGCTTTTCTTCTCGGCCTCTAGCTGCTGGCAGGGATGCAAAATCTGGGGTATGAATCAGACAAGTTCTTGTGGAATAAGTATAATAAAAGTAGGCATTAAAATTACATTTGTGAGATAAAATGAAAACTGTTTTCAAGCGTAAGCTATTCAAATAGAACCAGCTGTGACCTACAAAATATTTGCAGTGAATGTGTATTCTTTAACCATGCACCTTTTCCCATTTTTGATCCTTAATCCTGTTCCCACTCCCTTGTGTCTTTCAAGCCTTCCCTCCTAATCTCACTAGTTCCCCCGAACTTTACTTCTCTTTCCTTCACCCTCTCTATTCCCCATTTTTCCTCATTCTACCACTCCAAGTGCTCTTTGGCTTTCCTGCAGGCCAGTAGTGATCCACAGTTGCTTCCATTCTAGCCTCTGGCTTCATGCAGTAGCAGAGCTGCACCTGGTTCTGGGAGCACAGTGATGCTGTGGCAAAACATCGCAGCAAGTGCCAATTGCTCCGAGTCTGTGGCCTCCTTGCTGGTCGTTTGGTTTGTCCCCATGCCTGTGCCTTTTTGTGTGCTATGGGGCACACTGAGTTGGGATGGAACATGCCTAGGCTACTGCGTATGTGCATCCGAAGCATCCCCTGATGGCCACGGGCGGAATAGCAGCGAAAGAAAATACCTTGCTTAGTTCAGCTAGGCGTATTTTATATACAGATGTTTAAATGGGCATTTGTTCCTGTGACTATTAAATTATTGGTGAAGCAGCTCGCTCCCTCCCTGTCAGACCTAGCACCGAGGAATGCAGTCTATTAATCAATATCTTTGTCTCCGACAATTTACAGAACCCCTCCCATCTTTTTTCTGTTTTAGTTGATTACACATGATTAAATAATGCTGCCTTGGTCATCATTTTATTCTAGGAATAATAAATGTAAACTGACAGAACAGACTGGATACATTCTTGGAGAAGTCAATTAATTGCTATTAAGTTGAGTTAGAGAATGGCCTCTGCTATTACTAGCAATGGTAACATGGAATAGACTTAGTTTTTGGGTTCTTGCCAGGTTCTTGTGGCCTGGATTGGCCTCTGTTGGAAACAGGATGCTGGGCTTGAGGGACCCATGGTCTGACCCAGTATGGCATGTTCTTATGCTCTTATTTCTTTTTGTTAGTTATTCAACATAAGAACATAAGAACATGCCATACTGGGTCAGACCAAGGGTCCATCAAGCCCAGCATCCTGTTTCCAACAGTGGCCAATCCAGGCCATAAGAACCTGGCAAGTACCCAAAAACTAAATCTATTCCATGTAACCATTGCTAATGGCAGTGGCTATTCTCTAAGTGAACTTAATAGCAGGTAATGGACTTCTCCTCCAAGAACTTATCCAATCCTTTTTTAAACACAGCTATACTAACTGCACGAACCACATTCTCTGGCAACAAATTCCAGAGTTTAATTGTGCATTGAGTAAAAAAGAACTTTCTCCGATTAGTTTTAAATGTGCCCCATGCTAACTTCATGGAGTGTCCCCTAGTCCTTCTACTATCCGAAAGAGTAAATAACCGATTCACATCTACCCGTTCTAGACCTCTCATGATTTTAAACACCTCTATCATATCCCCCCTCAGTCGTCTCTTCTCCAAGCTGAAAAGTCCTAACCTCTTTAGTCTTTCCTCATAGGGGAGTTGTTCCATTCCCCTTATCATTTTGGTAGCCCTTCTCTGTACCTTCTCCATCGCAATTATATCTTTTTTGAGATGCGGCGACCAGAATTGTACACAGTATTCAAGGTGCGGTCTCACCATGGAGCGATAGAGGCATTATGACATTTTCCGTTTTATTCATCATTCCTTTTCTAATAATTCCCAACATTCTGTTTGCTTTTTTGACTGCTGCAGCACACTGAACCGACGATTTCAATGTGTTATCCACTATGACACCTAGATCTCTTTCTTGGGTTGTAGCACCTAATATGGAACCCAACATCGTGTAATTATAGCATGGGTTATTTTTCCCTATATGCATCACCTTGCACTTATCCACATTAAATTTCATCTGCCATTTGGATGCCCAATTTTCCAGTCTCACAGACAATATTCTAAGCCTTTGTCATTACTTTTCTTTTCCATCTTTTGGACAGAGGCTGCACAGGATATAAAATTAACTGCAGAAGATATTTAATCATTTTCACTTTATGATTTATTGCTCATTTGTAAGTATTAATATGCATTCATTAAAAATCATTCATATACAAAATAAACCTATTCCACCCTGATTGTTGTAACATGCATCTAAAAACAGAACCAGTGTGATATGATTGGTCTCTATGTGGCTTTCTTAGGAGTGCAGCCTGTGGCTCATGTTTTAAAACAGTGACATGGAAATCTAGGAAGCTGCCTATGTCATTCTCATGGAATCATTTGGTGAGGCTTACAAACTCTAAAAGAGGAGTTACAGACAACCTTTCTGCAGATCACAGTGTACACTTAATAAATAACCTGTGTCTTACAAACTTAATCTACTTAATGCCCTAATGAACTACTGTAGTCAGTGCTATGGGAGCTTGAGACAAGCTTGTTTCATAACTGTTGTACTATTTGTTTCTCAAGCACATTAATCTTAGCTATCAACAGCAGGAAAGCTAAAAGCCTGTGTAGAAGGCAAGTATGTTCTGTGGCCACGAATCTGAAATCAGATGTAAGTGCAGAGAGTACCAAGCTATGCTTCAGTCACTTCCTTACCCTCATACCAGAAAATGGCAGGAAAGGAAATTGGATATTTCTCTGCTTACTGTCTTCCACCGATTGTGACGTCATGGGTGTTAAAATGGAAATGGCAAAGGATTTGCCAAGCATGGCAACAGAAACAATAAGTGCCATATAAATTATTCCCTACTCTCAGCCGGGAAGGGTCCCATCTGTTATGGAAACCAGAATCCATCATTCTGTCAGGGAAGTGGTGCACAGGACAGAAGGGGGCAGAGAATCCATGGCTGGGATTTTGTCCCCAGGGAGGGTGTACTGGATGCTGTCTAATCTTTTCTGGGTTTTCAGCGTCACTAATAATGTGACAATAGCAACACACATGCCCTGAATTAGTGAGAGGTTATGTAATGAAGACACTAGGTTTTCAGAGGCTTTTAGGATTTTAATTTAGAAGGGAACTAGGGTAGACTTAATTTAGGGGAAATGTTTTATGGCACCAGCTCTAAGGATAAAATAATGGGCATACGTCTGAAAATGTCACAATCGCATGCTGTGTTTTCCCCATGGAAGCCTATGCATGCTTTCACCTATTTTAATGCGGCTAGATCATCCTTGTGGATCAGGAAAATTAAACCATATTAAAGCTCAGCTTTTTTTTTTTTTGTCCTATCTGATAATTTCAAGGAAAATCCTATTTAATATACTGTCTGCTTATAACATTATGAAAATAATTTGATTTCTAACACACATTTTCCTCCTTTGAACTAGCAGTCTGCCCAGAGATGGGCATTATTCTTATTGAAAATACAAGTAGGAGTACCCTAATCGGCTACAGTACAACCTTTAAACAGAAAAGAAAGGAATGGAAAATGAATAAAGTCCCCTCACCAAAATATTTGGCTTGCACAAAGCCAAGGAACATTTATTTCTTGGTGGCTGCAGGAAGAGTCCTGAGGAAGCTGGGGAAAGCAGTGAAATCAGAATTTAAGGATGGCCTGAATGCAGGAGGCAAGATTAGATCAGAGAAACAGGAAGCCAGTGCCCCACACAGGAAGTGCATGAGAGAGAAAAGACAGGAAATGAATGCCCCAAGCTTGCAATGTCAGGCAAATGCCATAGGCCTGGAAACATTGACTGGAAAAATCAGACAAATCTCAAAGAGGTACAAAAATTAAAAAGAGGTTTAAAAAGATAAACTAATAGAACAAAATAAAACGATAGTCTAAAAACTCTCCTTCTCTAATGATGTCTGGTGTCATTGGAGACAGCTTGTCCTTCAGTGCGTGGCATTAGTATCTAAAAGCAAAAAATAAATAAATAAAGGTTCAGACTAATGTCACCAAAACACATACAGCAGTGCATTGTTGCATAAGCTCAGGCTCCTTCATCCTCCCTCCAGCACAGAAAGTCACAGCAGACGGTCATCTCAGGGCTTGAACCTTTTCCTTCTGGAGGCAGAGGTTATAGGCCAGTATTTAAACAATGTGATCAGTATACATCTAGCCAGGCCAGCTGCCGGCACAAGTTCAAAACCAGAAAATATTTAAAAAGTCAGTTTTGAACTGCCCCTCGCTGTTTACATGCTACATTAAAGAACACAGAGCCAACAGGCAGTGGAGCCACAGTAGGACAGGTGGCAGGAATTTGCAAATTCTCCCATCTCCTCTCCTTCAGCTACTGCTGGTAGCAGTGCAAGGACATGCTTCAATCACTTCTCCATCTCTTTCCATGCTTGCCTCCTGCTGCTGTGGGGACAGGAGAGGAGGAGGCTAGCATGGGTCAGACAAAGCAGCAGATTCCCAAGTCACTGTCAGCAAAGACAAGAGGAAGGTGGTGAATACTGGGAGAGGATAAACGCTGGGTGATGAATCACGAGAAAGGAGTGAATGCTGTGGCGGGAAGTGCCAAGGGCACGAATGCAGAGGAGAACGTGAGGCAAGAAGGGTGAAAAGCTACGGCAGGGGCTGCTCAGAATGTAATCCAGGGAGAGCCCAATTTTCAAAGGTATTTACCCTCCCGAAATCCATGCACATTTCAGAGCATGCATAGACCTTCCGTTGCCAGAATTTCAGTCAAACCTTTTCCCTTCCTTGCCACGCACCTGTAATAATTAGGTTTGAAAGGACCATTTTTGTTGAGTCCCAGGTATTTTGCTTGATCGTCTGTTAGCTCTGTCAAATGTGCATCAAAGGAAGGCAAATGTAAGCTGGCAACATATTCATCTGGAAACAAAAAAAAACCAAAGGCATTTAATCCGGGAACAGTGGCAAATACAGGCAATATTGCAGTCCCTGAATTAAATCTATCATATGCTATTAGATTATTAAACTGTTTTGCACTGGAAAAATCTGACTATAATATCTTGGAAAAATCTCCACTCCCTTGTATATTTCACATTCTGTCAAAAAAATACAAATCAAAATGCATTAAAGTTACACTGATCTACACAAGACATGCCACACAAGCATCTTGTTCTTTCAAGATGAATATTCCAAAAGTAATTACTGTAAGATTAAAAAACCAAAACGTCTTGATTGCATAAGTCTAATATTATGGAATTGATCTGTGCCTGATCAATTCAGACATTTACAGCAGAAGGGAGATACTGTATCTCTTACATACATATCCTGATTATTCATAGATTGCTTAAATCCTGAGAACTACCAGATGAAAATCCTAGAGTTTTTGGAAGCTGTAGATAGCGTCCAAGAATAAAGGTTTACATCAAAGCTGCCCAGGACTGATAAGAACACAGAGGAAGGAACAGCCCCCTCCTGCCTCAAGCAGTTTGCTCATTCCCACCTTATGCATCTGCCAATGTTCGATTTCTCATTAGCACTATAAAAATGAACATCACAGACTTCAGGTTCCAGAGATAGCACGACAGACAGATCTTTTCAGTTCTTGTTTTCAACCGCGATTAGGAATGTAAACTCTGTGTCTTTATATGTACCGGTATTTAGGTATTTTCTGTAGTAGTTGCTATCATCTGCAATTAACTCTTCTGTATTTGATTTTATTTAATCTCTGTTCTGTCATCTTTTTGCTTAGCAGTAGCTCAAACTTCCTATTAAGTGCCTGGATATGGATTCAGAATGGGTCATATGTATGTTTACATTGGACAAACCCCAGAGGTAATCCCATTTTAGGTGAGTCCCATTTCTGAGTGTGTTGTGCAAGCTCCAGAGGTAATCCCGTTTTAGGTGAGTCCCATTTCTGAATGTGTTGTGCAAGCTCCAGAGGTAATCCCGTTTTAGGTGAGTCCCATTTCTGACTGAATGTGTTGTGCAAGCTCCAGAGGTAATCCCGTTTTAGGCGTGTCCCATTTCCGAGTGTGTTGTGCAAGCTCCAGAGGTAATCCCGTTTTAGGTGAGTCCCATTTCTGAATGTGTTGTGCAAGCTCCAGAGGTAATCCCGTTTTAGGTGAGTCCCATTTCTGACTGAATGTGTTGTGCAAGCTCCAGAGGTAATCCCGTTTTAGGTGAGTCCCATTTCTGACTGAATGTGTTGTGCAAGCTCCAGAGGTAATCCCGTTTTAGGTGAGTCCCATTTCTGAGTGTGTTGTGCAAGCTTCAGAGGTAATCCCGTTTTAGGTGAGTCCCATTTCTGACTGAATGTGTTGTGCAAGCTCCAGAGGTAATCCCGTTTTAGGTGAGTCCCATTTCTGAGTGTGTTGTGCAAGCTCCAGAGGTAATCCCGTTTTAGGTGAGTCCCATTTCTGAGTGTGTTGTGCAAGCTCCAGAGGTAATCCCGTTTTAGGTGAGTCCCATTTCTGACTGAATGTGTTGTGCAAGCTCCAGAGGTAATCCCGTTTTAGGTGAGTCCCATTTCCCGAGTGTGTTGTGCAAGCTCCAGAGGTAATCCGTTTAGGGCGAGTCCCATTTCCGAGTGTGTTGTGCAAGCTCCAGAGGTAATCCCGTTTTAGGTGAGTCCCATTTCTGACTGAATGTGTTGTGCAAGTTCCAGAGGTAATCCCGTTTTAGGTGAGTCCCATTTCTGAATGTGTTGTGCAAGCTCCAGAGGTAATCCCGTTTTAGGTGAGTCCCATTTCTGACTGAATGTGTTGTGCAAGCTCCAGAGGTAATCCCGTTTTAGGCGAGTCCCATTTCCGAGTGTGTTGTGCAAGCTCCAGAGGTAATCCCGTTTTAGGTGAGTCCCATTTCTGAATGTGTTGTGCAAGCTCCAGAGGTAATCCCGTTTTAGGTGAGTCCCATTTCTGACTGAATGTGTTGTGCAAGCTCCAGAGGTAATCCCGTTTTAGGTGAGTCCCATTTCTGACTGAATGTGTTGTGCAAGCTCCAGAGGTAATCCCGTTTTAGGCGAGTCCCATTTCTGACTGAATGTGTTGTGCAAGCTCCAGAGGTAATCCCGTTTTAGGCGAGTCCCATTTCTGACTGAATGTGTTGTGCAAGCTCCAGAGGTAATCCCGTTTTAGGTGAGTCCCATTTCCGAGTGTGTTGTGCAAGCTCCAGAGGTAATCCCGTTTTAGGCGAGTCCCATTTCCGAGTGTGTTGTGCAAGCTCCAGAGGTAATCCCGTTTTAGGAGTCCTCCTCAGCCGGACGGGACAGTGCGGTCTGCAGGGGGCACTTAACCTTTGCGACCCTATCCCCCTCAAGAGGCCTGGGTCTCTTAGTAGCCTGGACCCCCGTTTTGGCCAATTGTTGAGCTGACCGGGAGAAAGTTTCCTCCCGAATGCCTCTTAGCTGTCTTCCTGGCTTTGAAAGCCTTGTGAAGCAGCAGAACAAAGTCGTAGGAAGAGAAGGAGGAGGAGTCTGAAGCCCCCTCGGGGCTCTGCTCTGCCGAGAATGTTAAGTCCTCCGTCAGTCCCCCCCCCCCCCCCAGAAGCAGCCTGCTGCGGAGATAAAGGAGGAGGGGAAATCTCTTCCCCCTCTGCTGTATGCGCAGCAGCGCGAAATGTCGACAAGATGGCGACCGTTCCCACGCTGAGCGGGCATGGATCAGGAGAAGTGTGCCGCGGTCGACCGAGCCTCCTAGGCTCCTGGCGCGTCTTGAAAGCATTGCCCCCAGTGGCTCCTGAAGTGCCCTCCCCCTCGGGGAGGCAGGCAGAGAATAGACCATCGCGTGAAATCCGCGCAAGCGTCCCCACACACGCGACATCTAGACACTAAGAAACTCTGGGAGAATGGCAGAGGCTAGGGAGAGAAAGACAGACAGCGGCTTTCCACAGTACAGCATCGGGGGAACGGAGAATCAGGCCCAGCAGTAAGAAAAAAACCAAGTCTTTGATTTTTTTTTTCCAAACCTGAATCGAAAGAAACATCGGGTCCTGTTCCCAACAGGGTGAGTGAACCAGGCTCCCCGGTATCACCCTGAGCACTGTCAGCAGTGTAGGACAGCAGGGTCCCCGACCCCCAGCTCCATCAGCCTCAAATACCAAAGGGGATGGTCCCACCAGGACCTGCCAACACCCTGGGAGGCTCAGGAAACTCTTCTGTCTTTGAAAAAGAAAAAAGAACTAATTCTAAACTATTTCCTTTCGGAAACGTCTTATACTATATATATATATATATATATATATATATATATATATATATATATATATATATATATATATATATATATATATATATATATATATATATATTTTTTTTTTTTTTTTTTTTTTTTTTTTTTTAATCTACATACTGTAGGATTTTGCACCTCCACTGTTTGCTGGTGACAGACTGTAGGTGGCACCTCAGGGTTTAGGGCAGAGTCAGTCAAAACTTCTGTCTCCATCTGCTGGAGGGGAGGCAAAACCCAGGAGTCTGGACTGATCTGGGTACATACAGGGAATGAGGATTTCCTGTATAAGAAAATTGGTTCTTACCTGCTAATTTTTGTTCCTGTAGTACCAACGGATCAGTCCAGATTCCTGGGTTTATTCATCCCTGCCAGCAGATGGAGACAGAGAAAAGCTTCGCTGACACTGCTTGATAAGCCCTGGTGCCACCTGCAGTAGTTCAGTATTAATCTTTATCCAAGCTGAAAACATTATGTGCAAAAAACTGAAAAAAAAAACTTGCAAAAAACTTGCAAAAAATTTGGTACGTTATGAACAAACCAGAAACAGAAGTATGCTGAAAGGATTATAGCTGAGTGGAAGACTCTCCCCCTCCAACCTGGGTGGGTTCTGGACTGATCCGTTGGTACTACAGGAACCAAAATTAGCAGGTAAGAACCAATTTTCTTTTCCCCATATGTACCCGGATCAGTCCAGACTCCTAGGATGTACCAAAGCTTCCTAGAGAGGGTGGGACCTGGAGAGTCCCGCTCGCAAGACACCTTCACCAAAAGATTGGGAATCAGAAAATCCCAAATCCAAACAGTAATGCCTTGCAAAAGTATGCAACAATTTCCAAGTCGCCGCCCTGCAAATCTCTTGCGGAGACACCAACTGAGCCGCTGTCCATGAAGCTGCCTGAGCCCGAGTCAAGTGGGCCCGCAAACCCTCAGGGACTTGACGGCCCTAGAGAATATACGCCGACCCAATAGCCTCCTTAAGCCACCTGGCAATAGTTGCTTTGGAGGCATGGGTACCTTCTTTGATCCACTACATAAAACAAAAAGATGATCAGACCTCCTGAAATCATTAGTAACCTTGAGATAGCGAAGCAAGGCCCTGCGGACATCCAACAGCTTAAGCTCCCGAGCATGCTGCACAGAATCATCCAACTCTGAAAACCCTAGGAGCTCGAAAGTCTGATTAACATGAAAGGCAGAGACCACCTTTGGGACAAAGGAAGGAACCGTACGCAACGTGACTCCAGAATCAGATATTCGAAGGAACGGGTCCTTGCACGACAAGGCCTGTAATTCAGAAATCCTACCGGCCGAACAGATGGACATCAAGAACACAACCTTGAGAATCAAATCCTTAAGGGTCGCTCTCCGAATTGGCTCAAATGGAGCGTCACACAATACTCGCAGAACAAGATTAAGGTTCCAGGGGGCACAGATCTTCCGCACCGGAGGACGCAAATTCTTAACTCATAAGATCATAAGAACATAAGAAATTGCCATGCCGGGTCAAACCAAGGGTCCATCAAGCCCAGCATCCTGTTTCCAACAGAGGCCAAAAACCAGGCCACAAGAACCTGGCAAGTACCCAAACACTAAGAAGAACCCATGCTACTGATGCAATTAATAGCAGTGGCTATTCCCTAAGTAAACTTGATTAATAGCCATTAATGGACTTCTCCTCCAAGAACTTATGCAAACCTTTTTTGAACCCAGCTACACTAACTGCACTAACCGCATCCTCTGGCAACAAATTCCAGAGCTTTATTGTGCATTGAGTGAAAAAGAAACCTCTGTATATTCGGATGAGAAGATAAAGAGTAACCCTCAAACTTCCCTTGCAAGCAGGCTAGAGCCGCTACCTGTACCCGAATAGAATTAAAAGCAAGGCCTTTAGCTAAACCCTCTTGTAGGAAAGACAAGAAGTGAGAAATCGAGGCACGAACCACCTGTATCTCTTGGTCGGTACACCAAGCCTCAAACACTTTCCAAACCTGAACATAAGAGGGAAGTAGACTGCCGCCTAGCCTGCAAAAGCGTAGTGATCACCGGCGCTGGATATCCTCTCCGCCTCAAGCGACGCCTCTCAAAAGCCAAACCGCTAGACAAAAGCGATCTGCCTGGTTGGAAAATACGAGACCCTGATGGAAAAGATCCGGATGTTGGCTGAGGCGCAGCGGTCCGACCACGGCTAGATTGACAAGATCTGCGAATCACGGTCGATGCGGCCACTCTGGAGCTACTAGGATCACTTTCCCGGGGTGTTTCTCTATGCAGCGCAACACCTTGCCCACTAGAGGCCACGGAGGGAAAACATAAAACAAGATCCCCTGAAGCCAAAGCGTCGACCCCCTCGGCCCCATACTCCCCCTCCTGCAGCTTTCGTATTGAGCCGAGTCGCCATCAAATCGATGTGAAGACAACCCCACCTCTTCCGGTTGAGCCGCATTGCGGAATTCGCCAATTCCCACTCACCTGGATCTAAGCTCTGACGACTGAGAAAATCGGCCTGGACATTGTCGACGCCCATGATATGAGACGCAGCTAACTGAACCAAGTACAGTTCTGCCCAGAGAAACAGCTCCTGAGCCACCCCCTGGCTCTTGGTGCCGCCCTGACAATTGATGTAAGCTACCGTCGTCACATTGTCTGTCAGAACCCTGACCAATTGCCCCTGAACACCAGGGGGAGGAAGGCTCCAAGTGCCAGCCGCACCACCCTGGTCTCCAACCGATTGATAGGCCTCAAGGCTTCTACCGCCGACCAAGTGCCCTGGGCCGACTGCCGCTCGCAGACCGCCCCCAACCAGAAAGACTGGCATCGGTAGTGAGAACCACCCAATCCAGAACCTCGAGACTGACACCACGCTGCAGATTGGACGACTGTAGTCACACCACAAGAGGCTGCTCCGTGCCGACGCATCCAGCAAGACCGGTAAGTGAAAAGCCTGCAACAGAGGATTCCACCTCTCCAACAGGGCCCTCTGAAGTGGGCGCATATGCGCAAAGGCCCATGGCACCAATTCCAGTGTTGAGGCCATCGGACCCAGAACCTGCAAAAAATCCCAGGCTCGGGGCACCCTCAACGCCAATAAGCGGCAAACTTGTGACTGTAGCTTGATCATTCTCTCCTCTGTAAGAAACACTTTGCCTTGCCTTGTGTTGAAATGAGCCCCGAGATAGTCGAGTGTCTGGGATGGCTCCAAATGACTCTTTGCCCGATTGACCAACCAGCCAAGAGACTCTAGCAGATGAATAACTTTCTGAACCAAAGAATGGCATCCATCGAAGATTTCTCCCGAATCAGCCAATCGTCGAGATAACTCAAGACAGCAAACGCACCAAATCATAAAGAGCATCAGCTACATATGCGACCAATGCCTCCATGCAATCTCCATTAGACATGTCGAATCCAGGTAGCGTTTGCCCATCCTGAAAACTCTGAACCCAGCGCAAACATGCTCTTTGCATAAATCCGGAGCAAATGGCGGCCCGCAGCCCCAAGGCCACCCCCTCAAAAATCCTCTTGAGATGAAGCTCCAACTTCCAATCTTAAACATCTTTAAGTGCCATGGCCCCTGCCAACGAAATAGTAGTTCTCTTAGTGACCGCAGAAACTGCCGCATCCACCTGCGGAAGCGCAAAACTCCAAGGTTTGTTCCAGCAAGAGGTAGAGTTTTGACATCACTCTACCCACCCTCAAGCCTGAGTCTAGGGAATCCCACTCACGTTCTACCAACTGCCACACCGACCTATGATAAGGAAACAGAAACATAGAAATGACGGCAGAAGACGACCAAACAGCCCATCCAGTCTGCCCAGCAAGCTTTTGCTCTTGTTTTTTTTTCTCATACTTATCTGTTACTCTTGGCTCTTAATAACCTTTTGGTTCTATTTCCCTTCCACCCCCACCATTAATGTAGAGAGCAGTGTTGGAACTGCATCTAAGTGAAATATCTAGCTTAATTGGTTAGGGGAAGGAGGAGCCCTAAGGCTATCTAGGACAGGGTCCGCCCCATCCATCTCTGGAACCTCCTGAGGAGCTTTCAAAAACCAAGCTCCTCAAGAACTTGAGGAAGCAAAGGGTTCAACTCCTCCCTTCGGAACAAACAGAGAATCTTGGGGTCATCACCCTCTGCCACCGAAGCTGTCCCCATGTCATCTCCCTGATCCAAGTCCGGGGATCCCAGATCCTGTGCTGTTGACACTGTCGCTGCCCCTGCTGGAGGGACCGGGATCTCTAAGCCTCCCGCCGCCCCCTTGGACTGGGCAAAAGCGGGACCCCCGACTCATGCGACCACGTGGACCCTGATTCTGCCCCTGGAGGATGCAGGCATGGACCCCGAGGTGCTAGGGGCAACTGTGGGCACCCTAAACCTTCCTGCTGCGCCAGAAATGCCTGGTGAAGCAGGAGAATAAAGTCAGGGGAGAAGGGGTGCGAACCTGGAGGTAAAATCGGGACCTGGTCTCCACCAGGTCCCTGAGGAACCTGCTGATTAGCGCCTCCGGAGAGACCCTGCCCCTCAAGGGGGCCTGGATGGACCGGGGAGAGACGCGGAGGGAGATCCCCCTCCCCTCCAAAAATGGCAGTGCGAGCGAATTTGGCGCCAAAATGGCCGCAGCTCCTGCCATGAAGGAGCCGGCAGACCCGGAGTCAGCAGGGGCATTCAAAATCGGCCCAACTGCAGCAGCCGCGCGCTTATTAAAGTGCCGCTGTTTAAAGACTTCCGGGAGGAGGGAGGGCCCTTCCCCCCGAAATGCAGCCAGAACAGAGGCCGGCCCGACCGAGACTGCCCCACACGCACAACAAGCTGAGCCGCGAACCATTCCGAGGAAACAGAACAGAAAACAAAAAAATTCAAAGAAAAAAAAATCAAACGAACCAGCCTGGGCAGGGGGGGGGGGGGGGGGGGGGCTGTCGCCCCAGAGACAGAGACAGAGAAATACTGAGGAGCTGCAGGTGGCTCACTGGGTTATGTACAGTGTCAGTGAGACTCTCTCTGTCTCCATCTGCTGGCAGGGAGTCTGGACTGATCCGGGTACGTACAGGGAATTGCATTTCAGACAGAGCAAGCATGCTCCCCTCACTCACCCATCTTCTTAGGCAGCAAATAGACATCTTGTTTGTAGCGTCCATCAGGGGCATTGAAAAGTTCTATCAGAGCCAGTGCCTGCATGAAAGAGCAGTGTTAATATTAGCAAATACTGAGGAGGAAGACTGGCCTTCTTGTTCTTATGAAGGAAAAAAATTTAAATATTGGACCTATTTAGCTGTGACATCAGTACCAGACAAACTTAGCCAGGACTCCAGCTCACTATTATGAGAGGTGTCCTAGAATTGTTAATAGCAATTAGATAGGACCACAGTTCAACATCTTGCCCTAAAGCAAAATCAGCCAAACACTACTTTGTCCCCTGCAATTCTACAAAATTATGTCCGGGACGCATGTTTGCGATTTGCCGATGAAAACCTTTTAGAAGTGCCTTCCTACACATTTGGTAGTGTCTCTTGAACGCACCTTTTCAGTTGCTGGTCCAGTATACTGGAATACATTACCTGAAGATCTGCACTGCATAGCTGATCCAGCAAAGTTTAAAAAAAAGCACTAAAAACCTATTTATTCAAAAAGACGTTTTAATGAATCTGAATCCTAATTCAGGGCTCATGTTTCTCTCAGGCAAGAATGACGATTTATCATTGTAACTATGCTATTTTAATGGCATAGGATTATATAATGGAGAAATTACTTACCTCATAATTCCGTTTTCCTTAGTGTAGACAGATGGACTCAGGACCAATGGGTATAGTGTACTCCTGATAGCAGTTGGGAGACAGAGACAGACTTCAAGCTGACGTCAGCACTACATATACCCGGTGCAGGAAGCTTAGCTCTTCAGTATTCTCCTCGAAAAGCAATTGTGGATATACGCGTGTTTTAATAATCTAGACATAACTCCAACTGGCTTGATGAGCCGTTCCGCCTCACAATCTCTAACGGCTCCACCAGAGCAACCAACAAAGGAACCATCCACGTACCATCCCGCAAGAAGGCACACCTCACCTCTACGAGGGACCATGCATTCTCCTTTGCTGGTCCTACCCGCTGGAACTCTCTACCAACAAACCTCCGACTTGAACCCTGTACCTTCAAATTCAAAAATAAATTAAAGACCTGGCTCTTCAAACAGGCCTACCCTAATTAGATCCCCTAATCCTTCAACCTTTTGTTGAAGCAGTACCTATTCTGAACCCATGTACAAAGGCATGTATAAAGTTATGTTTCATTGTTTACTTGTAATCTTATCTTGTTTGCCATCTTCCGGCTAATTTCTCTTCATTGTTCTATGTAGCCCCATCCCCTGTACCTGTTTGATGTAATTTCCACCTCAGTTCAGATGTAAACCGATATGATGTACCTACTAATACCGGTATAGAAAAGTTTTGAAATAAATAAATAAATAAATTTTGAAATAAATTAACTTGGCTAACTTGATTAACTTGATTAACTAGGACTGGTTCAACTGATTTCCAAATTGGAGACCGCCAGTGCACTCAACTGAAAAACGCCGACACCCGGCAACTATGGGTGTCTTGAACTAGGGGTAATACCTGGCTTACCCATGCTTGACTTGCTCTCGGGGATTGTCACCCGAGGTTTCCTGATTTTGGGGCAGCCGTGGGCGGACTGCTGAGTTCATCTGTCTACACTAAGGAAAACTAAATTATCAGGTAAGTAATTTCTCCATTTCCTAGCGTGTAGCAGATGGACTCAGGACCAATGGGATGTACAAAAACTACTCCCGAACCGGGTGGGAGGCTGCCCGTGGCCCACTTAGTACTGCCCTTGCAAATGATGTGTCCTCCCAGGCCTGGACATCCAAGCGGTAGAACCTGGAGAAGGTATGTATGGAGGACCACGTCACCACCCGACAGATCTCGGCGGGTGACAGCTCTTGGTTTCTGCCCAGGACCACTGCCTGGGCCCTTGTAGAATGGGCCTTGACTGTAGAGGCAGAGGCTTCCCTGCCTCTATCGTAGGCCGCCTTGATTACTTCTTTGATCCAGCGGGCTATGGTTGCCCGCAAAGGCCGCTTCCCCTTGTTTCTTCCCGTCTGTGAAGGACGAATAGGTGGTCCGTTCTTTCGTACGGATTCCGATCTTTCCAGGTATTTGACTAGGAGTCTGCCAACATTTAGGTGGCAAAGACGGCGTGAGTCTTTCGAGTCCTTATGTTCATCTGGAGATGGTAGAGATATGGTTTGGTTTAGATGAAATTGAGAAACCACCTTCGGAAGAAAAGAGGGGACCGTGCGTAGTTGTATGGATCCCAGTGTGAACCTGAGGAACGGTTCTCGACAGAATAGGGCTTGAAGCTCGGAGTTGCGATGGGCTGAACATATTGCCACTAGGAATGCAGTCTTCAAGGTCAGTAGCCGTAGGGACAGACTGTGAGTAGGTCTGAAGGAAGCTCCCGTTAGGAAGTCTAGTACTAGATTGACATTCCATAGGGGCACCAGCCACTTTAAGGGTGGTCGGATTTGTTTGACCCCTCTCAGGAAGCGGGAAACATCTGGGTGAGTTGATAGACTGATGCCGTCCACTTTGGCTCTGAAGCAAACCAGCGTGGCCACCTGAACCTTGAGGGAGTTGAGAGACAACCCTTTCTTCAAGCCGTCCTGCAGAAATTCCAGGATCATGGGGATTTTGACCGTCCACGGAAGTATCTCACAGTCCTCACACCAGGCTTCAAATAGTCTCCATATTCGTATGTAAGCTAGAGACGTGGAAAACTTGCATGCTCGGAGCAAGGGGTCAATCATTCCCTTAGAATATTCGCTCTTCTTCAGGCGAGTCCTCTCAATGGCCCGACCGTAAGAGAGAATAGAGTTGGGTCTTCATGGAGGATCGGTCCTTGCCGGAGAAGGTCCCTGTGTGGAGGTAGGCACAGAAGGTTCCCCGTAAGAAGTCTTCGCATGTCTGCATACCATGGCCTTCTTGGCCAATCTGGGGCCACTAGAGTACTAGCCCCCTGTGGCGTTCTATCTTGTGGATGATCCCGCCCAGTACTAGCCATGGAGGAAAGGCATACCTGGTCCAGACCTGTGGCCAGGTCTGGACCAGTGCGTCGAACCCCTGGGATTGTGGTTCTCGACTGCGACTGAAGAACTTGGGGACTTGGGCGTTGGACCGGGTTGCCAGAAGATCCATGGCTAGAGTTCCCCAGCAGTTTACTATCAACTGGAAGGCTGTGGTGGACAGCCTCCATTCCCCTGGGTCTAGACTTTCTCTGCTGAGGTAATCCACAGTGACGTTATCTTTTCCCGCTATGTGGGCGGCTGAGATCCCTTGCAGGTTTGCTTCCGCCACGCCATTAGGGGGTCTATTTCCAGGGACACTTTTTGGCTTTTGGTGCCTCCCTGGCAGTTGATGTAGGCCACAGTTGTGGCGTTGTCCGACATGACTGAGACATTCTCCCCGGAGTCTGTGGCTGAATCGCAGGCAGGCTAGTCTGACTGCTCAGGCTTCCTGTCGGTTGATGTTCCACCCCGACTCTTCCTTGTCCCATTTCCCCTGGGCCATCAGTTCCTGGCAGTGGGCCCCCACCCTCATAGGCTCGCATCCGTGGTGAGCAAGACCCAGGACAGTGGGGATAGCCTTACTCCCTTGCTCAGATGGTCTTCTTGTAGCCACCCATAGGAGCTGTGTCTGTACATCCGCCGGCAACTGGAGGCGAATGGTGTAGTCCTGGGACATCGGGTTCCATCATGACAGTAGGGAACATTGTAGTGGTCGCATGTGGGCCCATGCCCATGGGACGACTTCTACGGTCGATGTCATAAGGCCAAGGCCTTGGAGGTAGTCCCATACCGTGGGGCAAGCGCCTTTCAACAGTTTTCTCAACTGGTCCATCAATTTCCTTCTCCTTATGGGGGGAAGGAATGACTTTGTCCTGGTTGGGTGTCGAACCGGACTCCCAGGTATTTCAGAGATTGGTTGCGTTGACGACCCATCTGAGGTTCTCTAGGAGATTCTTGATTCTGGTGGTCATCTGATGACTTTCTTTCTGGGGATTTTGCCCTGATCAGCCAATTGTCAAAGATATGGGTGAACGAGGATTCCTTTTTTCCTCAGTGTCGCCCACCACTACGACCATGATTTTGGTGAACGTCCGAGGTGCTGTAACTAGCCAAAGGGTAGCGCTCGGAACTGGTAGTGATGGTCTAGGATCGTGAAGTGGAACCAGGAGGTTGCAGGTAAGCTTCTGACAGATCCAGGGAGGTCAGAAATTCTCCCGGCTGTACCGCCCTTATGGACCGAGCGTAGGGTTTCCATGCAGAAGGGTGGTGGAACCTTCAGGTAGCGGTTGACTGACTTGAAGTCTACTATGGGCCGGTACGTTCCCTCTTTCTTGGGAACAATAAAATAGATGGAATCGTGTCCAGTATTTCGTTGGTGTGCGTGGCACCAGTGTTATAGCCTTTAGGCAAGTAATTTGGTTACTACTGCCGTCCTCTTGGAGGGGGAGTGGCAAGGAAATTTCACAATTTGTCTGGAGGGATGCTGTGGAAGTCCAAAAAGTATCCCTCTCGAACGATGGTTAGGACCCACTTGTCTGATGTTATCTCGACCCATCTTTGGTAGAATCGGGCAAGCCTGCCCCCTATGGCTTCTTCCTGTGGATGGATCTGTTGATTCTCATTGTGGGGTGCGGCTGGGGCCTAGGCCTGAGCCGGCTCCCCTCTTGTTCTGTTTGTTCCAAAAGGACTGGCCCCTGCCTGCGGGGTGAGGAGCTTGGTAGGTATTCTTGTAAGATTTGAAACGCTGTGATCCTCTGCCCCTGGATGGTCCGAGAGAGGGGCGTTGGCTTCTCTTGACCTTGTCCTCCGGTAACCGAAGTACTAGGGATTCGCCCGTTTGTCGGCTAACTTCTCCAGTTCACTTCCGAACAGAAGGGTTCCTTTAAACGGCATTCTCATGAGCTTCGTCTTAGAAGTTGCGTCGGCTGACCAGCTTCAGAGCCAGAGTTGCCTTCTGACTGCCACAATGGATGAGACGCCCCTGGCTGAAGTGCGCACCAGGTCGGAGGTTGTATCCGTGAGGAAGGATATTGCTGGTTCTAGTGATTTGACGGGTGTGGTTGTGTTTCTGGCCTGTGACAAGCATGCGCGTGTCACCACGGCACAGCAGGCAGCGATCTGCAGTGACATAGCTGCTGCCTCAAATGACTGTTTAAGGATGGACTCTTGATGTCTGTCTTGGGCATCCTTGAGTGCCATTCCTCCTTCGACTGGAATGGTAGTGTGATTTGTGACTGTGCAGACCATGGGCATCCACTTTGGGAAACACCAGGAGATCTTTGGCTGAGGGTTCCAGTGGGTATAGGGCTTCTAGGGCCCACCCTCCCTTGAAACTGACCTCCGGGGCCATTCCATTCCAGGTAGATCAGCTGTTGTATGGCTTGTAGCAATGGGAAATGGCATGAAGCCTGACGGAGCCCGACCAGAAGAGGGTTCGTCTTTGGTTCCACCGAGGCATTTGTGTCTGGGATGGCCAGCTCCCTTAGACTCCCGGACACGAGGTCTGGTAGCTCGTCTTTGGAGAAGAAATGCATCATGGTTTGGTATGGTTCCGTCCCTGGAGGGATTTCCCCTTCCTCCAGGGAGTCTTGGTCTTCCTCAGAGGTGTCCGTGTCCCCTAAGGTTAGGCTTTTGTCTGGAGGGGGCACGTCTCTGGGAGACCGAGAAGGGCCTGGGAGGTTTGAGTCCTCTAGTGGAGGCTGTGCCTGTGTTGTCGGTGGCGCAGACTGCGCCTGGACGAAGGTTTGTAGACCTTTAAAGAATTCCACCCAGAAAAAGGTTCCTGGGTCCATATTGAACCCAGTGGTGTTCCCCAAGGGTCCCATCTGTAGGACCGAGCTCAGGCTAGAGAGGTCCGGGGTTCTATCAGTGGATCCAGATTCCTGTACTGGCTGGGAGGGGGGGGGGGGGGACGACACCTTGCCCTGGGGTTCCCCCAAAGCCATCTCGCACTGTAGGCACAGGGGGGTAGCCTCTTCATGCTGCACAGAGGGCTTGTGCTTTGGCTATCTTGGTCGGTGGTGCCATGGATTGTGCGCATAGGGGCGTTCAACCCCGATCTGTGCGAATATGTACGCGTGCTGGGAAGCTTAGATATGCGCTCCGGGTGCACAGAAGGTGTGCGTGCAGGCTGCGAAGATACGCGTGCAGGCTGGTCTGTACACTTCCAGGGATGCGCGCGCCGCTGTGCGCACAGTCTAACTTGTGCGCCCGGCGCTGATGAGCGCGGTGCTATGCGCCCAGCACCCTCATGCACGGCACCCTGTGCGCACCACTGTGCGCGCGGCTATGTTATGCGCCCGGCTCGCCACTGTGCGCACTGCTCAGTTAGGCGAACAGAACGGCAATCAAGGGGGGAAAATGGCGCCGGCGACCACGCGATTAAGATGGCGACACCCCCCCCCCCTCCGGAGGGTCTCCATGTGGGAGGACCTTCGAGCCGGATTGGGAACGAGCCTGGAGGGGCTGCTCAACCTGATGGGACAGACGCCAACTGGCGATCTGTGTGGCTATCCGAGCCTCGGAGACCAGAGACTTAAGAAAGTTTTCTACTTTACCTTGTCTTGGCGCTTCCCGATCTCGTGCTGGGCGGTCTCCGGCTGCAGGGGGGGGGGGGGGGGAATACCTTCACTGCCGTGCTCGGTCTTGTACCCGCTACCTCTCAGCCGCTCCATCCTGGGGGCTAAGTCCACGCTGGGAACCGGTTACCGGACCGAGGCTTACCTCTGAGGGATCTCAGAAATCACCTCAGGAATTCTTGACTTGGGGGGGACCCTTCAGTATCACCGCAGGAGAGTGGGGCTCGTCTTGTAGAGATAAGATTTTGAAATGTTTTTTCTCTTCTTTGGTTTGGATTTCTTAACGCTGAGCAAGCGTGAGTAGAATCCCAAACTACTATGGAGACGGAAAATACTGAAGAGCAGAGCTTCCTGCAGGGGTATATGCAGTTTTGACTTCAGATTGAAATCTGACTCCGTCTCCAACTGCTATCAGGTGCACACTATACCCACTGGTCCTGAGTCCATTTGCTACAAGCTAGGAAATAGTCCTTTAAGACCTCAGAGATCCGTTCGCCATAGAGTGGGTCTTTTAATAAAGAATCATTAAGCCTCCAAAACTTGCGACCAGCATCCCAGGAACGTAGTGAAACAGTCCACCTTATCGGGGCATGGTCAGACCACATGATAGGCTCTATATCCACTGTAGAAGTACCGCTGACCAAATCTTTAGTAACCAGGAAGTAATCTATTCTACTATAGGAATTATGGTGGTGAGAGTAGAAATATAGTTTCTACTTATGTACTGTGTGGATAATTTAGCCGCCAGATATCAACCAAGTTAAGCATATGTAGGAGGCATTGAAAAGCCCGCCTAGCATTCCCCAGGCCCCGAGAGACCTGACGTGTCTATAGCTAGTAAAGAGGGAGATTAAAATCTCCCGCTATTACTAAATTAGCATTCGGATAAGAGGTTAAACAACGGGATACTTCCCTCAAAGTCTCAACCTGCATTGTTGGTCAGCAATATATGTTCACTAGCACTAATAGTACATTGGAAATTGTAACCCGCAATATAAGAAAGAGGCCCAATGGGTCACAGAATTGGTTGTGGATTTCGACCAGCAAATGTTGTGCAAAAAGAATGCCCACCCCACTATATCACTGAGATGCCGTGGCTGGCACATAGACTTGCAATGGAAAGTGACGGAAAGTTAAGTAAACGTTCATCCCTACAGCGTAAGTGAGTTTCTTGGATAAAGACCACCTGGGCAGAGAGCCTTGTAAGTTCCCGAAATAGTTTCTGGCGCTTAAACGGGGAATTTATACCCTTAACATTGATAGAAATACAGTTAATGTCCCCCATCTATTCTCCTTTGGACACCATCTCCCACATATCCCCCCAACGAGCGTAGCCTAAAAGGCACAGACACTCCGCAATTTCCCAACTCCGTAACTGACTATAAAAACCTCCCTGGTGACTGACATCGTTTTCCGGATACCATTCTCCCATCCCCCCCCCACCACCCAACACACACCCATTGTGAAACTCAGTCCTGGAGGGAGATCCCCCTCAACCTCCCCCACCTTGCCTTCTACTTTGACCGTTAGCGATCATTGAACACTGTAATTCCAAAACACTTACACAATAGTGATATAAAGAGCAGACCCCCTCTGCCCCCTGAACCGCACAAAACCCAACTGTTCAACCTTTCAACAACCAGAGAACACAGATAATGCAGAGAGTCCTGAGTTCATCTTCTCGCTCAAGCAGTAGTCTCCCTTATCATGATGAGGTACTCTCTCAGTCAAAGCCCCAGGAGGGTCCCCACTCGTATAATACAGGTTAGCTGGACCCAGAGGTATGGTAAATAATCTTCCTGTACAGGTTGGTATGGCCACCCAGCACTCCACGATCCTGCAGCTCAGGTGGGCCTCCCCTTATCGACTTCCCCGGTGTCCAAATATTCCATGTGAGACGCCTTCCACCTTTCCCCACACACTGCCACTGGGGCTGATTCTGCACTGACGTCTTGACCGACAGCTGGTCCAAAGTGGAGACATCGATTCCCACTGCCTGGAGGGCTGGTATAGCCTCCTGCATATTTCGCACCTGCGAGGTAGTTCCTTTAATCGTGAAGGCTAACCCCCACGGGTAAACCCAACGAAAGCGAAGGTTTTCTTTGCACATAAGGGCGGTGAGCAGCTGAATTTCCTTCCGACGTCGTAAGGTAGCAGGCGCCAAATCAGTGAATATCGCAATTCATGTCCCTCCCAGCTAAGGGAGGACACCCGGCGGTCACAGCATAGTAGATCCTCTTTTACAAGATAACTATGAAGACAGGCTATTATGTCCTTAGGCGTGTTCCAAGAAGCATTCCCCAGTGCCCGGTGCGCCCTCTCTATAACAACTTCAGTTCTGCATTGGGCCTCTTCTCCACGCCGGTGGCTAACAGCGCTGCACAGATCCGACTGGTCACATTCATAGCATTGGCGTAGGCTGGCATATCTGGAAGGCCCCGAATGCGGATGTTCGCACGGTGAGACCGATTCTCCAAATCCTCGAGCTTAAGTTGCGTTTCTTCATATTTTTGCTGCAGATCTCTGATATCGGTTGAAATTGTCGCGACTTTTAACGCCTGCCCCTCCACAATGCTCTTCACGTCCTCCACACGACGACCTAACTCCCGCATGTCCCCACACAAGTTCTCAATATTAACGTTAACTTCATCTTTTAAAGACCTGATATCATTCTTTAGGTCAGCGAACCAATTGTCAAAGTCTGTTTTAGTAAGAGCATGCATTGCCGAGTTCCCTCCTGTTCGGGGGATGGTGAGTCAGGTTGCTCGGCCCCGGTTTGCTCTACCGTTTCGGATCCCAGGGCAGCAAAGTGGGAGCCGGCGGAGTCGTAAGAGAACTTGCCCAGATCTACAAACTTCTAACGGCCGGTCATGTCAAACTTCCCACTACTAAACACTTGCTATACTTCTTGCTCCAACTTTACACTTTTAGGAGTTTTCAACAAAACAGTGGGGGGGAAGCAGGGTGACAGCACTAGACAACCATAGCTTGCTGTGACATCCTGTCCTGATTAATTTTTTGGCAAGGAATGGCACTTATCTGTGCCTAAGCTCAGCTAGGTTCTTTATCCTGCCAAGCCGTGAAGGCAATGTGGTTGTTAATAGTCCATGTAAATTTTTAAATGTCCTTATTTGGGTGGTTCTGTGGAGAGTTTTAAGTTATCTTTTGAAGTATGCAGTATAAATTTTGCTGCTTTGAGGTTGCTCCTTAATTTGCTGCAGAAACTTTACTGCTGAGATTTACTTCGATAAGATGACTGCTTAATAGGTGCTGCAAGGATTTGACTGTCTAGATAGGTTCTGCGAAGGATGGTCGACAGCTAGGAAAAGGGGGGGAGCCGCTGAGAGAGAGCTCCAAACACAGCGGCAGCAGCGCTTCTAAACCACCGCAAATACCTCAGTCACTGAGAATTACCCTCCTGAAAAGCGTATATGATCAATAGAGAAGGTCCGCTGTGAAAAGAGCTCCCCCAGCACAGGTCATTAACAAAGTGCCTGCAGCTTAGGTCCCCCTTCTTGCCGGGATGTACGCTTCAAAGATGGCTGCCAGGAAGAAAGCTGCACCTATGCTGATACTGTCCCTCAACTTCCCTGTTGCTCCACGAGCCACGCGGCTACCACAAGGCAGGTCTCAAAGCCCCCACGTATGTCCAAGCCGACCCTGCAATAGAATGTCAATGTTAAGTGCAGGGTTATCCGAGCCACTCTTATTGTAAAGTTGAAGGGTCTGCTGTGAAGTTTTCCCACGGCTCCAGTAATGGTTGGCACGAGAGGGTGGTCAGGTTCACAAAGAAGCAGTAACTTATCTTCCTCCAGCTCTCCGAACCCGCTGTGAGCAACCCCCTGTTCGGAAGGCGATTTTTGATATTATTTCCTGCCCCAGCCGATGCGATGCTTAGTGTTTAAGTGTTTTCCTGGTTAATTTGTTATGCCGAGGTGAAGCAGGGCTGGAGCATCACACCCAAGCAGCCTTCCCCTCTCGCGGCGATACCGTGTCAGGAGTTTAAAGTATTTTATTTTCAGGTCCCGTTTCCCCTGCAGCAAGATGGCGATCAGGAGGAATCGGAGGGGACTGCAGTTTCAGCAGCCCTCCTGTCTCACAGCGGTCAGTGCTCCTTTTTTCGGTTTCTGTTTTATTTTTATATGCTGCAATACTGCCCCAAACCGTTGCTGCCGCCGGATGCCCGATATTAATTTGTTCTTCGGTAAAAGGAGTGGTGTAGGGGAGAGCCAGGACCGGGACCTCAGGCACAAGCAGCCATTTCTCTCGTGGCGAATAGCACCCCCTTCCCTTCCACTTCATTGGTCTTCATTCTAAAGCATTAGGGGATAGACTTAGAGATCTAAACATGTACACCTTAGAGGAAAGGTGAGATAAGGGAGATATAGGAAAATGGTTCTTACCTGCTTATTTTCGTTCCTGAAGTACCACGGATCAGTCCAGGCAAGTGGGTTATGTATCCCTGCCAGCAGATGGCGGCAGAGAACAAAACTTGGATTTTCAGAAGGCGTTTGATAAAGGCCCTCATGAGAGGCTTCTAAGAAAACTAGAAAGTCATAGGATAGGAGACTATGCCCTTTCATGGATTACAAACTGGTTAAAAGACAGGAAACTGATAAGTGAGGTGATCAGATTTGAGATGATACAAAATTGTTCAGCGTCGTTAAATCATAAGTGGTTTGTGAAAAATTGCAGGACGACCTTGGGAGACTGGAAGATTGAGCATCCAAATGGCAGATGAAATTTAATGTGGACAAGTGCAAGGTGTTGCATATAGGAAAAAATAACCCTTGCTGTAGTTACACGATGTTAGGTTCCATATTAGGAGTTACCACCCAGGAAAAAGATCTGGGCATCATAGTGGATAATACTTTGAAATCGTCGGCTCAGTGTGCTGCAGCAGTCAAAAAAGCAAATAGAATGTTAGGAATTATTAGGAAGGGAATGGTTAATAAAACGGAAAAGGTCATAATACCTCTGTATCGCTCCACGGTGAGACCACACCTTGAATACTGTGTACAGATCTGGTCGCTGCATCTCAAAAAAGATATAGATGTGATGGAGAAGGTACAGAGAAAGGCAACCAAAATGATAAAGGGGATGGAACAGCTCCCCTATGAGGAAAGGTTGAAGAGGTTAGGGCTGTTCAGAACAGACGGCTGAAGGGGGATATGATAGAGATCTTTAAAATCATAAGAGGTCTTGAATGAGTAAATGTGAATCGGTTATTTACACTTTTGGACAATAGAAGGACTAGGGGGCACTCCATGAAGTTAGGAAATAGCACATTTAAGACTAATAGGAGAAAATTATTTTTCACTCAACACACAATTAAGCTCTGGAATTTGTTGCCAGAGGATGTGATTAGTGCAGTTAGTGTAGCTGGGTTTAAAAAAGGTTTGGATAAGTTCTTGGAGAAGTCCATCAATTGATATTAATCAAGTTGACTTAGGGAATGGCCTCTGCTATTACTGGCATCAGTATCTTGGAATCTTCTTAATGTTTGGTTACTTGCCAGATTCTTGTGACCTGGTTTGGCCTCTGTTGGAAACAGAATGCTGGGCTTGAAGGATCCGTGGTCTGACCCCAGCATGGCAATTTCTTATGTTCTTTGAGGCACTGCTACATAACCAAGAGTGCCGCCTGCAGTCCCTCAGTATTGACCTGTACCCAAGCCAAGTTGTCTAACTTAACAAACCCTAATCAATTTTGGGAAAACAGATGGAAGGTTGGAGCCCCCTGTAAACTAGGCCCTCTTGATTTAAAACAAAACTATACCAAACTATGTACACTTATTCTTACTCAGTCTATTACAAATCAACCCAGTCAGCTCATCCAGAAGCAAAGAAGTCTTTCGACAGATGGGGCCGGGCCTCTGGAATAATCCGTGGTACTTCAGGAATGAAAATTAGCAGGTAAGAACCAATTTTCCTTTCCTGTTCGTACCCCAGCCCTTCTATTCTGGGTGGGAACCCGAAAGACTTACACGTAACACACTCTCCCCCAAAAGATGCCTCCCTATGGGGCTCGCACATCCAAGCGGTAATGTTTGGTAAAAGTGTGACGAGAAACCACGTCGCCACACAACAGATCTCTTGCGGAGAGAGTAGATGACACTCCACCCACGAGGTTGCCTGCACCCTAGTGGAATGTGCTTTCAACCCCTCCGACACCAACCGGCCCTTACAGATGTAAGCCAAAGCTATCGTCTTTCAGCCATCATGCAATTGTGCCCTTGGAAGCCTTATTTCCTTTCTTTGTTCCACTGAACAGGACAAACAGATCATTAGATCTCTGAAAGGCATTCGTCACCTTGAGATATCACAAAAGAATTTGACACACATCCAATAACTGAAGCTCCCTAGCCACAGAAGAATTGGCCATCAGGTTCAGAAAAGCCAGAAGCTCAACGACCTGATTAAGATGAAAGGATGACACCTTTGGCAAAAAGGAAGGAACTGTACATAAAGAAACTCCATCTTCTGAAAAGCGGAGGAAAGGAACCCTACACGACAATGCTTGAACCTCTGGATATTCGCCAAACTGATGGCCACCAGGATAACAGTCTTTAGGGTTAAATCCTTCAATGATGCCTTCCGCATTGGCTCGAAGGGAGGACCACACAGGATGCAAAGAAACAAATTCAGATTTCAATATGGACAGATCTTCCACAGCAGTGGTTGCAGATGTTTTGCTCCTTTCAGAAAGCGAACCACATCTGGATGAGACACCAATGGCCTACCCTGAATCCTGCCACAAAGGGAATCCCAAGGCTGCCACCTGGACCCTAAGGGAATTATAGGCTAATCCCTTCATCAAATCGCTCCGCAAAAAGGCCAGGACCTGAGGAATGTCCACCTTTAAAGGCTGAACCCTGTTCTGTATACACCAAGATTTGAAGACTCTCCACACTCAGATATAGGCCCTCGAAGTGGAAGGTCTTCTTGCCTGCAGCAAACTTGCAATCACCGGATCCGAATAGCCCTTCAAATTTAGCTGCCACTACCTCAAAAGTCAAGCCGCTAGACAGAAGTGATCCTCCCGGTCCCTACCGCAGCAACCCCAAGAGGTGAGACAAGTGAACGGGACCGTTTACCGCCAGACGCAGAAGATCCGCAAACCACAGTCAACATGGCCACTCGGGCGCCACCAGGATCACCCTGCCCAGATGAAGTTTGATGCGCCACAGCACCCGACCGAGAGGCCATTGGGGAAACGTACAACAGGTGTGCCGGCCACGGCTGAACGAGAGCGTCAATGCCCTCTGATCCGACCTCTCTTCTGTGACTGAAAAACCAATCTACTTTGTCATTTGCTGGAGTCGCCATGAGGTCCACCACTGGTGTGCCCAAACTTGCCTGCAGAAAGGCGAAGGCCTCCACTGACAATTCCCACTCCCCAGAATCCAGGAAGTCTGCCTGCACATTGTCCACTCCAGCTGTATGGAGAAGCAGCTAGCTGCATCAGATATTTCTCCGCTCATTCGAACAATTCTTGTGCCTCTAGCACCACCAGATGACTCTTCGTGCCGCCCTGATGATTGATGTCGTCACATTGTTGTCATCACATTGTTGGAGACACTTGGACCGATTTCTCCTGGACAAGCCGAAGAAATACTAACAAGGCCTTGAACACCGCTCTGGTTTCCAGCCAATTGATAGATCAAGTCGACTCTTCCGGCGACCTTAGACCTTGAGCTGATTTGCCCCAAATTGTCCCCGCCAGCCCGAGAGGCTGGCATCCATGATCACCAACACCCAGTCGGGCACTTCCAGATCGCACAGAGACAGCCACCATGAAAAGACTGGACCTAACATCTTCCGGTAAAAGCAAAGGAAGCTGAAATTCTTCTGACAGAGGATTCCAACAGGATAACAGAGCTCCCTGCAGAGGACGCATGTGAGCAAAGGCCCAAGGCACTAAATCCAGTGTAGATGCCATGGAACCCAGCACCTACAGGTAATCATAAGAACATAAAAAATTGCCATGCTGAGTCAGACCAAGGGTCCATCAAGCCCAGTATCCTGTTTCCAACAGAGGCCAAACCAGGCCACAAAAACCTGGCAGTTATCCAAACACTAAGAAGATCCCATCCTACTGATGCAATTAATAGCAGTGGCTATTCCCTTAGTAAACTTAATAGACGTTAATGGACTTCTCCTCCAAGAACTTTTCCAAACCTTTTTTGAACCCAGCTACACTAATTGCACTAACCACGTCCTCTGGCAACAAATTCCAGAGCTTAATTGTGCGTTGAGTGAAAAATAATTTTCTCCTATTAGTCTTAAATGTGCTACTTGCCATCTTCATGGAATGCCCCCTAGTCCTTCTATTATTCGAAAGTGTAAATAACCGAGTCACATCTACTCGTTCAAGACTTCTCATGATCTTAAAGACCTCTATCATATCCCCCCTCAGCCGTCTCTTCTCCAAGCTGAACAGCCCTAAGCTCTTCAGCCTTTCCTCATAGGGGAGCTATTCCATCCCCTTTATCATTTTGATTGCCTCTCTCTATACCTTCTCCATCGCAACTATATCTTTTTTGAGATGCGGCGACCAGAATTGTACACAGTATTCAAGGTGCGGTCTCACCATGGAGCGATATAGAGACATTATGACATTTTCTGTTTTATTAACCATTCCCTTCCTAATAATTCCTAACATTCCGTTTGCTTTATTGACTGCTGCAGCACACTGAGCCAACGATTTTAAAGTATTATCCACTATGATGCCTAGTTCTTTTTCCTGGGTAGTAGGTTCTATATTAGGAGCTAACATCGTGTAACTACAGCAAGGGTTATTTTTCCTTATATGCAACACCTTGTACTTGTCCACATTAAATTTCATCTGCCATTTGGATGCCCAATCTTCCAGTCTTGCAAGGTCCTCCTGTAATGTATCACAGTCTGCTTGTGATTTAACTACTCTGAATAATTTTGTATCATCCGCAAATTTGATAACCTCACTCGTCGTATTCCTTTCCAGATCATTTATAAGAACATAAGAACATGCTATGCTGGGTCAGACCAAGGGTCCATCAAGCCCAGCATCCTGCTTCCAACAGTGGCCAATCCAGGCCACAAGAACCTGGCAAGTACCCAAAAACTAAGTCTATTCCATGTTACCATTGCTAATGGCAGTGGACTATTCTCTAGGTGAACTTAATAGCAGGTAAAGGACTTCTCCTCCAAGAACTTATCCAATCCTTTTTTAACACAGCTATACTAACTGCACTAACCACATCCTCTGGCAATAAATTCCAGAGTTTAATTGTGCGTTGAGTAAAAAAGAATTTTCTCCGATTAGTTTTAAATGTGCCCCATGCTAACTTCATGGAGTGCCCCCGAGTCTTTCTACTATCCGAAAGAGTAAATAACCGATTCACATCTACCCGTTCTAGACCTCTCATGATTTTAAACACCTCTATCATATCCCCCCCTCAGTCGTCTCTTCTCAAAGCTGAAAAGTCCTAACCTCTTTAGTCTTTCCTCATAGGGGAGTTGTTCCATTCCCCTTATCATTTTGGCGACCAGAATTGTACACAGTATTCAAGGTGCGGTCTCACCATGGAGCAATACAGAGGCATTATGACATTTTCCGTTTTATTCACCATTCCCTTTCTAATAATTCCCAACATTGTTTGCTTTTTTGACTGCCGCAGCACACTGAACCGACGATTTCAATGTGTTATCCACTATGACACCTAGATCTCTTTCTTGGGTTGTAGCACCTAATATGGAACCCAACATTGTGTAATTATAGCATGGGTTATTTTTCCCTATATGCAACACCTTGCACTTGTCCACATTAAATTTCATCTGCCATTTGGATGCCCAATTTTCCAGTCTCACAAGGTCTTCCTGCAATTTATCACAATCTCCTTGTGATTTAACTACTCTGAACAATTTTGTGTCTTCTGCAAATCTGATTATCTCACTCGTCGTGTTTCTTTCCAGATCATTTATAAATATATTGAAAAGTAAGGGTCCCAATACAGATCCCTGAGGCACTCCACTGTCCACTCCCTTCCACTGAGAAAATTGTCCATTTAATCCTACTCTGTTTCCTGACTTTTAGCCAGTTTGCAATCCATGAAAGGACATCGCCACCTATCCCATGACTTTTTACTTTTCCTAGAAGCCTCTCATGAGGAACTTTGTCAAACGCCTTCTGAAAAACCAAGTATACTACATCTACCGGTTCACCTTTATCCACATGTTTATTAACTCCTTCAAAAAAGTGAAGCAGATTTGTGAGGCAAGACTTGCCCTGGGTAAAGCCATGCTGACTTTGTTCCATTAAACCATGTCTTTCTATATGTTCTGTGATTTTGATGTTTAGAATACTTTCCACTATTTTTCCTGGCACTGAAGTCAGGCTAACCGGTCTGTAGTTTCCCGGATCGCCCCTGGAACTGCTGAATTACTTTGAATTGGGATTAAGAAAGTGACATTTAACTTGACCGTAATTTGAAATGTCATCTTGGAGCTCTCATTAGGGTGATGGAGAGAAAGTAAGAAAACTAAAAAATTAAAAAAACAGAAAAATACAAAAAATCTACCTTATAAATGGCCTGTGACCGACGGCCCGCAAATGCGCAGTAGAGACCAGCTCTACCGCGCATGTGCGGGCGAGCACGTCGCTCTGAGGCAGCTTCAAAAAGAAAAAAAATGGCGGCGTCCAGTGCAGCAGCGCGGCGGTACCGGCAGCGGGCGGCGACGGCGGTAGGCGACGGCGGTAGCGGCGGTAGCGGGCGGCAGCGAGGGAGGGAGAAGAGAGAGAGAGGGAGGGACGGACTGAGGGGAGGGAGGAGAGAGAGAGAGTGGGAGGGAGGAGTGAGATGAGGAGGGGGGGAGGGAGGGGAGGGAGGGAGGGATTGAGGAGGGAGGGAGGAGGAGAGGGAGAGGGGGAGGGAGGGAGGGGACTGGAGAGAGAGAGGGAGGAGGGGACTGAGGGAGAGTGAGGGAGGACTGAGTGAGTGAGAGGGAGGGGGGAGGGATGAGTGAGGGGGAGGTGATGAGGGAGGGAGTGGGACTGAGGGAGAGGACGGAGGGAGTGGGGACTGAGTGAGAGTGAGTGGGACTGAGTGAGTGAGAGGGAGGAGAGAGAGGGGGGAGGGAGTGAGTGAGACTGAGTGGGAGGGAGGGACTGAGTGATAGGAGAGGGAGGGTGGGGAGGAGTGGGTGAGGGAGGGGAGGAGAGAAAGAGGGGGAGGTGAGAGACAGAGGGATGTAGCCCGTTTTAACGGGCTTAACGGCTTGTTATATATATAGTAAACCGGACCCAAACCACAAAAAGAGTCTGGTAGAATACCGTGACCCTATGAGTAGTGGTCCTACAAAATTATTTGTTCATTGGATGGGATATTAGCTGGTACAAATTAATTAAACAAAGAAGAACCAGTTCACTGACAGTTGATGTATTGTTTACAATTTGGTGCCTGGAGTACAGATGGTGTTTTGAGAGCCACAGGTTGTGATTGATATCAAGTTAAATGTAAGACACTGATAAGACAGGCTAAGAGAGAATTTGAAAAGAAGTTGGCTGTAGAGGCAAAAATTCACAGTAAAAACTTTTTTAAATATATCCGAAACACAAAGCCTGTGACAAACTGAAGAGTAGTAAATCACAGGTGATTTACTACTCTTCAGTTTGTCAATCAGGCCTACCCACATCTTCTAGGTTCACCGTGATTTGATTCAGTCCATCTGAATCATTACCCATGAAAACCTTCTCCATTACGGGTACCTCCCCACATCCTCTTCAGTAAACACCGAAGCAAAGAAATCATTTAATCTTTCCGCGATGGCCTTATCTTCTCTAAGTGCCCCTTTAACCCCTCGATCATCCAACGGTCCAACTGACTCCCTCACAGGCTTTGTGCTTCGGATATATTTTAAAAAGTTTTTACTGTGAGTTTTTGCCTCTATGGCCAACTTCTTTTCAAATTCTCTCTTAGCCTGTCTTATCAATGTCTTACATTTAACTTGCCAATGTTTATGCTTTATCCTATTTTCTTCTGTTGGATCCTTCTTCCAATTTTTGAATGAAGATCTTTTGGCTAAAATAGCTTCTTTCACCTCCCCCTTTTAACCCATGCTGGTAATCGTTTTGCCTTCTTTCCACCTTTCTTAATGTGTGGAATACATCTGGACTGTGCTTCTAGAATGGTATTTTTTATCAATGACCACGCCTCTTGGACATTTTTTACTTTTGTAGCTGCTCCTTTCAGTTTTTTTCTAACAATTTTTCTCATTTTATCAAAGTTTCCCTTTTGAAAGTTTAGCACGAGAGCCTTGGATTTGCACACTGTTCCTCTTCCAGTCATTAAATCAAATTTGATCATATTATGATCACTATTGCCAAGCGGCCCCACCACCGTTACCTGTCTCACCAAGTCCTGTGCTCCACTGAGAATTAGATGTAAAATTGCTCCCTCTCTCGTTTGTTCCTGAACCAATTGCTCCATAAAGCTATCATTTATTCCATCCAGGAACGTTATCTCTCTAGCGTGACCCGATGATACATTTACCCAGTCAATATTGGGGTAATTGAAGTCTCCCATTATTACTGCACTACCAGTTTGGTTAGCTTCCCTAATTTCTCTTAGCATTTCACTGTCAGTCTCACCATCTTGATCAGGTGGATGGTAGTATACTCCTATCACTATAGTAGCAGTGCCTCTAAGTTTTGTTCTCTGCCTCCATCTGCTGGTAGGGATGCATAAACCTACTCGTCTGGACTGATCTGGGGTATGAAGAGGAAGATAGAGACATTCAAATATCTCAAAGGTTTCCATTCCAAGGAGTAAAATCTCTTTCAACGGAAATGAGGCTCTTGCATGAGGAGATGATAGTGAAAAAGGGCAGCCTCAGGAGTAATCTATAGAAATATTTGTTTACAGAGACTGTGCTGGATGCATGGAATGGCCTCCCAGTGGAAGTGGAGACAAAAACAGTATCTGAATGAATGAAAGCATGGGATAAATACAGGTGGGGGGGGTGATAGGAATTGTAAGGGCTACATAAATTGGATGGATAGGCTTTTTCTGCTGTCATGTTTCTGTGTTTCTAACTCCAATGCTGATTCATCTCTTGAGAATGGAGACTCATGAAAAACTGCCATCCAAGTGCTAGCCCCTGGATTTGGGCTCCCCCCAATGAATAAATGAAGCCTGTTGGGAAAAAACACGAGTAGATGTAAGGCAAGTCAAGGAAAAACAGCTGGAAAGCTATAAGAACAAATTGTCAGTGATTCTGCCTCAGCTCTGGATGATTTCTGGGAGGCAGGGAGGGAATCACCAATGAGGCTGCCACAAATCTGGACACATTTTACATGGCATAGATGCCCGGAATGGGCATTGAAGTAGTGTAGATATTAAGAGCTGTTACAATACTATACCGCATATGTGATAAAAGGCAGCGCATACCTGTGTGGTGGCTGTTATAGACAGCACAAAGGTGGGAACTGTTGAACAGCTGAGATTCAAAAGGCGACCCTAAAATAGGGTAAAAGAAAGAGAGAAAGGTTACCAGTCTGCACAGGCCGATGCCAAAGGGGCTCTCTCCGCAACTCTTCTTTTCCCAGCAAGGGGGGGTAAACACCTATTTAACCAGGTAAATCCCTTTGAAAGTTACCCCCAGAGTCTGAAGCCAGAGCTACACTGGGAGGAATTCCACAGTGTTATTTCATTAGCTGATAAGATGCATGACTGGCTACCTTTATTGATTTCATTAACCTGGAACACAAGAGTCTTAAGATAAAAACCCAGAGGCATTCTTATGCACTTAAAGATTTGGTGCCACTAGCCCCACGTTTTGATAATTAAACTCTTCTCCCCCCCCCCAGTAAAAACACAGATGATCTTGCTGGGCACCACCCTGAAGATGCAAGGTAAGAGCCAAAGTAGCCGATTCTTACCCCATCAGTGTTATGCTGCCAGTTTCTTACTGAGAGTTTTCACAGATTATTATTTAACCTTCCACCAAATAGGAAAATTGGTTCTTACCTGCTAATTTTCGTTCCTGTAGTACCACGGATCAGTCCAGACAGTGGGTTGAGCCTCCTGTCCAGTAGATGGAGACAGAGAAAAACTGAAAGGGTATCCTATATCAGGACAGTGTTCACCCTGTGTCCCTTCAGTATAAACGTTATCAAAGCAGACAACTTAGCAATTGAAAAAAAAAGTGGACCAGAAGATCAAGCAAGTAACCAACTGTATCCTTCAATTGAAAACAGGAAATTCAAACAGATAAGAATTCACTCTTACATAAAAAAACAATGTAGTGAGTACCTCCGGTGCCTTATATATATCAGATAGGAAGTAGACGGATCCAAAATTCTGTGAAAGAAACTTCGAGCGGACGTATCAAAAGTAGATGTAGTCAGGGCGGGAGTCTGGACTGATCCGTGGTGCTACAGGAACGAAAATTAGCAGGTAAGAACCAATTTTCCTTTCCCTGTACATACCCAGATCAGTCCAGACAGTGGGATGTACCAAAGCTTCCCTAAATAGGGTGGGGACAAGACAGTCCTGCTCGAAGCACCTGACTTCCGAAGGAGCCAAAAACTTGCACCTTCACATCGAGGCAATAATGATGAGCAAAGGTATGCAGCACCTTCCAAGTAGCTGCTCTGCAGATTTCCTGCGGAGAGACCGACTGACTCTGCCCAAAAAGCAGCCTGTGAACGCAGAGTGGGCCTTTAAGCCCTCCGGAACCATCCGGCCCCAACAGATATACGCCGACGCAATTGCCTCCTTTAGCCATCGAGCAATCGAAGCCTTGTTTCCCTTATTTGGGCCACTCCATAAGACAAAGATGATCAGAGACTCGAAACTCGTTTGTAACCTGTAAATATTGCAGTAGTACTCTTTTTACATCAAGGCGCCGTAGGTCACCACCAGGCGTGTTCGCAATTTCCTCAGAAGAAAAAGCAGGAAGTTCCACAGACTGATTCACGTGAAAAGACGACACAACCTTCAGCAAGAATGAAGGAACCGTCTTAAGGGAGACACCTGAATCAGAAAAACGGAGGAAGGGCTCCCTACAAGACAAGGCTTGAAGCTCTGACACCCTCCTGGCAGAGCAAATAGAAACGAGAAAAACTGTCTTAAGAGTCAGATCCTTAAGCGTGGCCCGCTGAAGGGGTTCAAAGGGTGCCTCGCAAAGAACTCAAAGCACCAAGATAAGGTTCCATGAGGGGCAAGTAGCCTGAACAGGCGGATTCAAATGCTTGGCCCCCTTGAGGAATCGAACGACATCTGGATGAGCTGCCACTGTGTAACCATCGATACTTCCTAAGAGGGACCCGAGAGCAGAAACCTGGACTCGCAAAGAGTTGAAAGACAAACCTTTGGAAAGGCCACTTTAGAAAGGCGAGAACCTGGGATACCGGTGCCTTGCACACTGGTACTCCGGACTCCGCACACACATTCTCAAACACTCTCTACACCCGAACATAAGCGAGAGAGTTAGAAGGCTTACGGGCCCGCAACAGAGTGGATATAACTTCTTCCTTATACCCCTTCTTTCTCAGTCGTCGCTGCTCAAAAGCCAGGCCACTAGACAAAAGCGATCCGCCTGATCGAAAAATACTGGACCTTGACGGAGCAGGTTTGGGAGGTGACCGAGGCGAAGAGGACCGTCTGTCGCGAGGTTCACCAGATCCGCGTACCATGCCCTTCGAGGCTTCTCTGGTGCTACGAGAATGACGGGCCCCATGTGGAGTTCTATTCTTCTGAATACTTTACCCACCAGAGGCCAAGGGGGGGAACACATAGAGAACGTAGAGGCCATAGAGACACATAGAGAACATAGAGGCCAGGTAAAGAACCAGGGCACCCACCCCTTCCGAGCAGGGCTCCTTCTGCGGCTGAAGAATCTGGGAGCTTTTGAATTGTTCAGAGTAGCCATCAGGTCTAAGTGGGGGATCCCCCACCTGCGAATGATCAGATTCATCGCCCCGGACAACTCCCACTCCCACTCCCTGGAGTCTAGACGTTGACGACTGAGGAAGTTGGCTTGAACATTCTCCTTCCCCGCAATCTGGGAAGCTGCCAATCAATCCAGGTGACGCTCCACCTAGGCGAGCAGGCTTGCTGGCTTCCAGAGCCACCGGACACTTCTGGTGCCCCCCTGTCGATTGATATAGGCTACCGTGGTGGCATTTGTCAGAGAGAACTCGCACCGCTTTGCGACGGATCGGGGCAGAAAGACCTTGAGTGCCAGTTGGACCGCTCGGACCTCCAGGCGATTGATGTGCCACTGGGATTGAACTGGGGACCAGCAACCCTGTGTAGACTGAGTCTGACACACTGCTTCCCAGCTGGAGAGGCTGGCATCCATTGTTACAATAATCCACTGAGGAGTTTCCAGGGGCATCCCCTTTAACAGATGGCGAGAGAGAGCCACCACTGTATGTCGGCGATGGTAGCATTGGAGAGTGGCAGAGGCACTCGAAACTCCTCAGAGACCGGTTTCCAGCGGGACAGCAACACTTTCTGTAAAGGACACATATGCGCAAAGGCCCACGGAACCAAATCTATAGTTGATGCCATAGAACCCAGCACCTGAAGATAATCCCAGGCCGTGGGGACAGAGAGAGATACCAGATGTTGCACCTGATCCATGATCTTGTGAGCGCACGAGTCTCGGGTACCGACACTTTGCCCATGCGGGTGTCGAAGTGCACTCCCAAGAACTCCAGGACCTGAGAGGGCTTGAGGTTGCTCTTGGAAAGATTGATTATCCACCTGAGGGAGGTGAGGACCGACAAGACCTGTTTGACCGCCTTCAACCCGAATGAGCCGTCGTCCAGGTACGGTGGACTAGGACCCCCTCCCACCGGAGGCCACCATTACAACCATCACCTTGGTAAAGTGCAGGGAGCGGTGGCAGACCGAATGGGAGCACCCAAAACTGGTAGTGTCGTCCCAGAATGTTGAAACGATAGGAACTTTTGGTGGTCCTGATGAATCGGGATGTGTAGGTAGGCCTCCGTACAGATCGAGAGAGGCGAGGAATTTGCCTGTGCGCACCGCCGCTATGACCGCCCTCAGGGTCTCCATGCGAAAGTGGGGAACCTTTAGCGTCCTGTTGACTCTCTTAAGATCCAGGATGGGACGGAAGGATCCGTCCTTTTTGGGGACAACGAGAGTAGATGGAATACTGGCCAGATCACTGCTCCTGAGGAGGGTCTGGGACTATGGCTCCAAGGGCTAGAAGCCTTGTCGAGAGTCTGGCAGACTGCCGGCCATTTCCGCGCCCTGCAGGGAGAGATTAAGTAGAGGTCCGGGAGGTCTCAAGCAAATTCTAAAGCGTAACCCTCTTTCGATCACCACAGTAATTTTGACCCATTCCTCAAGAAATAGGGACAGCCGACCACCTAAGTCTAGAACGGAGGAATGGGCCAGCCACATCTCATTGCGAGGGCTTTGCGGCAGAGCCTTGGTGGGTACCATCTCTGAAGGATTGTCATCCCGAAAGGACTGGGACCATGCTTGAGCTCTATTTATTTATTTATTTATATACTTTTTTTTATACCGAAGTTCAGGTAACAGAGTTACTTATCACTCTAGTGGAGGTGTTTTCGTTGAAAGGCACCTCTCGGCTTATTGAACCTGCGCTTGCCCCCTGAAGCGAGAGCGTGACAGAAAAAACAACCTGGACTATTTGGGGCGGTCTTCAGGCAGCTTATGAATCTTGTTATCGCCTAAGGATTTGATAAGCTGTTCCAGGTCCTCGCCAAAAAGCAACTTACCCTTGAAGGGAAGAGTGCCCAACTGTGATTTAGAAAAGGAGTCTGCAGCCCAATTCCTCAGCCAGAGGAGAAACCGCTGAGACCATGCTCTGGCTATGAACCCTGAGGAGATCGTTAGAGAGCTGCAGCTCCATAAGCCACCGCAGCTTCCAGCCGTTCTGCCTGTTCCGCCTCTGCAGACAGGAGGTCCTGGATGCTAAGTAATAGCTGAACCTACCTGAGACTTGCCCGCTGCATGAGACTGCTACAGACTGTTGCCCTAACTCCCAGTGCCAGAACTTCAAAGACCCTCTTGAGATGAAGCTCAGCTTCCGATCCTGAAGATCCTTCAAAGCCATGGCTCCTACCACTGAGATGGTGGTGCATTTGGTGACAGCGGACACAGAAGCATCAACTTTAGGTACCTTAAGCATCTCCAGACATTGGTCTGGCAGAGGATAAAACTTGTCCATCGCCCTTCCCACCCTGAGGCCTGACTCGGGAGATTCCCACTCCCAAAGCAGGAGCTGCATAAGCATGGGGTGGAATGGAAAAGTACGCGGGGGAGAGCCCTCAGTTCCGCCAAGACTGGGTCCACGGTGCGTGAAGTTGAGGCAGTGGGTTGCTCCTCCGGGGGGGACTTCAATGCCAAGTTCAGAATACTGTTCAAAGTTCTAACCATCACCCACAAAGCGATTTCCACATCACACACCTTTGGATCTCAAATTCCCTCTCAGATTGCACTTACCATCCAGGCCGGTAAGAGCAGCATATAAAGACAACCCTCCAGGTTCCCTTTCTAAAAACAACTTCAGGATTGAGAGCCCTCTCAGCGTCTGGTCCAAAACACTGGAATTCTCTCCCTCCAGACCTACGGCTAGAACACTGCCCGGTTACTTTTAAGAAAAGACTCAAAACCTGGTTGTTCAATCAGGCCTTTTCCCATTCAGATAATCCTCTGAATTAAAATTCCTCCCGTTCCCCAGCAGTATTACACCCTTCCTATTCATTTATATCTCCTTAGTCAAAAAAATTTCATGTCCAGATTTTTGCCCCTCTACTTAGCTCCTGTTGCCTTCACTACGGTTTCACATACCTATTCCTCACCCCACTAGCCGTTTATTATATTGTACAGTGACACCCTTATATGCCCCTCTGTTCCATGATTTCAATTTGGTGCAATACCTTAGCGTCAACCCCTAGTTTTCTGTTTCTTAGTTCAAGACCTAAGCCTAAGCCTCTGCGACCACGGATGTATTATATTTACTCTCTCTGGGACACTGTTTTCTGTACAAATGTTAAATGTTGTTCTGCTTGTTTGTTGGTTAATAAGATATTTATTATTAGTTCTTTGTAATTTTTCACATTTGAAGCTCTGTTAATGTTCTATGTAATTGCTTTCATTTACCGAAGCACCTGTTTTCTGTTCAATGTAAACCGAACTGATTTGTAAACCCTTACAAAGAATTTCGGTATATAAAACTGTTAAATAAATAAATAAATAAATAAATAAATAAAGTTCATCCAACACAAAGGGAATGAGTGGGTACAGCTCCTCACATTGAAACAGTCCTCAAAACTTGGGGATCGTCCCGTCGACAGGCAGATTCGGGAGCGCCAGATCGGAGTCTGGATCGGGATCCAGCAGAGGAGATAGTTGAGGAGGGTCTGGAGGATCCGGTATGCCAAGCACGGTCCTGACCCTATTTGTGCCCGGTAACTCTAGGGCCATGGGGCCCTGACCGGTGACCACCCGAGGAATCTTAGCGGGGGGGGGGGGGCTCGGGGAGGGATCATTCTATTCCTCCAAACTAGCCAGAAAAGATTTATGCATTAAAGTACAAATTCTGTAGAAAAAACAATGTTGAATCCTCCCAGGCAAGGGGGGGGGGGGGGGGGGGGAGAATCAGAAACTGGATCCGAGGAACCCACGGGGCTAAGATTGGGCGGCGAAGGGTTAAAAATCGGCTCTGCGAGACCCTCAGGGCTTGTATTAGAAGGGAGCTCCGGAGACAAATGACCGCCGTCCTGCGGTTTTTCGCAAGGGGGCCAGCTTAGGAACGCGCTTCACAGCCTGACCCCGGACCGCCGACTTAGCTGCCCAGAGGCTCCCTCCTCTCCGGGAAGGCATAAGGAGCAAAGCCCATCGTGGGATAGCCGAGAGGCAGGGTCCCCGCAGGCAAGGCAGGCCGAGGAACCGACATCCGCTCCGGGGAAGGATGGGGGGGGGGGGGGGGGAAGCACGCTTGAGCTAAAGAAAACGGCAGTGCCTGGCTGACACGAGCTGAAGCAAGGAAACAAGCCCTGCTACGCTCCTTCCCCTGTAAGTGCCGCAGAAAACACTGCCAATTGCCTTTTGCCTGAATCTGTTATTTCTTTTTTTAGGCAAGCAGAGGAAAAACCACCACTCTGCTATAGAACATAGAACCCGAGGCAGGAGTCTCTTCTGGGTCAGACTAGGTAAGGAGGGGGAGTGACTGGACCACCAGTATCACCCCAAGCAGCCAGGCTGGAGGTCACCGGGAAAGAGGGTCCCAGGCTGAATACTCAAGGGAACAATCCCCCCTGGGACCCAGTAAGAGTTAGGAGACAACTCTGTCTCCCTTTGCACAGATTTTTTTTTGTTTTTTTTAAAAATGGGAATAAACAATATTGCTTGATCCTGTATCAACCCAAAGGAAAGAAGAGAAAAGGAATCACCAAATAGAAGAAAGATAGATGACGCTAGGGAACTGCAGGTTCAACTGCCTGCATCTGCTGGAGACAGAGAAATACTGAAGGGACGCAGGGTGAGCACTGTCCTGATACAGGATACCCTTTCAGTTTTTCTCTGTCTCCATCTGCTGCACAGGAGGCTCAACCCACTGTCTGGACTGATCCAGGTACATACAGGGAACTCTCCATATAACAAAAAATAAAAAATAAACTGTACAGAGACCATAGAAGCTGTCACTTTTAAACTGCCTTTGGGTATTTTGCACCTGCAAGCACATTTTTAAAGGGGGAACTCCCTGTGCAAATTCAGCTTCCTGGGTCCTTCAGTGCTTGGTGAAAAATTCACATGTCTTTTGCTAGCTTAGTCCATTAGTTTTGCAGGTACCTGCACTAATGCTCAGCTTTTTATTTTACGCAGAAAACAGTAACGTTACACTGAAAATTAAATCCCTCAACGCACAATTAAACTCTGGAATTTGTTGCCAGAGGATGTGGTTAGTGCAGTTAGTATAGCTGTGTTTAAAAAAGGATTGGATAAGTTCTTGGAGGAGAAGTCCATTACCTGCTATTAAGTTCACTTAGAGAATAGCCACTGCCATTAGCAATGGTTACATGGAATAGACTTAGTTTTTGGGTTCTTGCCAGGTTCTTATGGCCTGGATTGGCCTCTGTTGGAAACAGGATGCTGGGCTTGATGGACCCTTGGTCTGACCCAGTATGGCATGTTCTTATGTTCTTATTGTTGCGTCCGTTCTGAGATGGCTTCAACCTCTGTCCCTCACCTTTCTTCCTTCTCTCTCCTCAAGCCTTGGGAGGATGGCTGCTGCCGCGACTTCATGCCACTCTCTCCGGCATCCCCGGAGCGGCAACGGCCACGGCGTTCGCCATGGATTTCCTGTGGGCCTCTTAGGGTGCGCATGCACTCGCCACCCACGTCATGGCGGGAACCTCAGGGGCGTCCCCTCCGAGTGACGTCAGCACATCCGGGTATTCGTTTGCTAACAATCAGAGTTAGCAAGGATTGGAATAGCTCCGGTCCAAGCTGCTCTGCCTTCTCTCTGCCCTTCAGGGTAATTCATCGCTAACCTGGGTACCTGCTCCTCGGGGGCCCTTATGCTCTCTTACAGGTACCAATCTGGGATATCGGGTACTCGCTCCTCGAGGGCCTGCTCTTCCTACTCTGGTGCCTTCCTCATCTACTTCTGCCTGCCAGGATCTTCCTCAATACAGCTAACTACTCAGTGAGTAACTAACCTTATCAGTCTGTCTCACCTCCAGCTTCAGCGCTCAGAGTCTGCATCCGGGACTTTCCTCTACTACCCTGCGCTGCCTACCATCTACTCGAGTGAGGGACTGGTCTCCTCTGCTGAGGACCCCTGGACTGCTTCTGCTGGGTTACCTTCACCTCTGTCCACCCCGGGCAGTGCCATCGAGCTGTACAATAAACACGACTTCTCTGTGTCTGCGTGCACAGAGTCCAGCCTAGCACTGCGGCTCCTCACGGGGCTCCTCCCCATGGGCGTGGCCATCACCGCGGTACCCAAGAATCCACTCCAATACCTCAAAACCATAACACTTATGGGATTCAAGGCAGATTCTGAACCTTTTTACTGGATGAATGTAATCTTCCTGATGGTTCACTGGGGGCCTGGAGCGTCTCCTAAGCTCCAGGCTTCAGGCTTAACCCCTAACCCCTCCTCTCCAAAATTCAAATCTAGCCCCCGGAGGCCAGGATCCCCACCCTAGCCCACCCCAGGCCCCTCTAACTCACCAAATTTATCTTGGTGGTCCAATGGAAGCCCAAAGTATCCCCTAGGCTCCAGGCTCAGCGGGTCCAAGCTCTATTGAACATCTAAGATCAATCAAACCCCCCTCTACCCCTGCCTTCCCAGTTCTCTCTACACTTTTTCACATACATACCCACCCACATGGTTCTCACACACCACACTACCATGGATCTCTCTCTCTGTCCCCTACTATCTCCACCATTCCAACCTCTTACATCTGATGTGGAACACATGGAAGTGTCAACCTTGGCCGAAAAAGTGCCAGATACTCCAATTTTTAGGGAGTTGGGGGGGTGCTTCCCCCCAGCATTCAACTCCTTCCTCAACTCCAATATTCACCCCTTTTGTTCTGCTGCTTCCAAACATACCCTCTCCTTCCCTGCCCACAAATCATTAACATGAGTCACAGCTCACCTGACTGGTGCTCCAAAATGGTTTTCGCCATCAACTGAATCCTGGGGCACAAAGGAGCTGTGGGCTCCAGCCCCTTCCTCCTCCCTCTCCTCGCCCTATGGCAACAGGCAGCGGATGAGATGGGGAGGGGCTGGAGCAGGGAGTAAAGTAGCTTTTCTCTGCTGTGCATCTACATTCCTGCCTGAAAAGCTTGTGTTGTGCGCTTTTTTAGACTACATATGTTTATGTGATTTGCCATGAACAGGGGATGTGAACAGAAAGAGAAATTGGTTCTTACCTGCTAATTTTCATTCCTGTAGTACCATGGATCAGTCCAGACTGCTGGGATGTACCAAAGCTTCCCTAACTGGGGTAAGACCTGGAGAGTCCCGCTCGAATGACACTGCTCCCAAAACCGCTGACCTCTGGGTGCCTGGACATCCAAACGATAATGTCTGGCAAAAGTGTGCAGAGACTTCCAAGTCGCTGCCCTGCAAATTTCTTGCGGCAATGCTCTGCCCAGGAAGCAGCTTGTGATTTGATCGAATGCGCTTTTAGACCATCCGGAACTGGGCGGCTGCAGCATATAGCCTCTTTCAATCAACGGGCAATGGTAGCTTTAGACACCTTATGTCCTTTCTTTGCCCTGCTCCACAGAACAAACAGATGGTATTGGTGAACTCAAGGTAACAAGAGAACTTACTTAACGTCTCAATTCTCTAGCATGAGGAGTATCTCGATCTAAATCCGGGAAGGCAGGAAGTTCCACCGACTGATTTAAGTAAAAGGCTGATATGACCTTCGGAAGAAAGGATGGAACCGTCCTGAGTGATACCTCAGAATCAGAAATGTGTAGAAAAGGTTCCCGAACAGGAAAGGGCCTGAATCTCAGACATCCTCCTAGTGGAGCAGATAGCCACCAAAAATACCATCTTTAGGTTAAATCCTTCAAGGTAGCCTTCTTGAGGGGCTCAAAAGGAGGCTCACACAACACCCGGAGCACCAAATTAAGACTCCAAGAAGGACAAATGTATTGGACCAGCGGGTTCAAAAGCTTCACCCCTCTCAGAAAACGGAGAGGGGTGAAGCTGCCAAAGACGTCCCTTCAATCTTGCCTCTAACACAACCCAAAGCCGCCTCTATCTAACACATGCCAGACACTTATGGACACAATGGTAGCACTAGGATTCATACAAATAACGGACAAACCGACACACAAAGCCGGACACTCTCTTGATCTAACGTTCACCAACCCACAACTGCTTAGAACATATTAAAAACTGACTACACACAAATTCCTTGGTCAGACCACTTCCTAATTCAATCCAACATCAAATTCCTTAAACCACAAACAAAACAAAACTTAAAACCTATAGAATTTAAGTATCTACCACCTTATAATATTGAAAAACTAAAAGACGAACTAGAAGATAAATTTACAGATCTTGACTATAAAGACACTTCAGCAACGGAAGCATGGTTAGACACAACCAACAAAATAGCTGATGAAATAAACCCCATCAAATTATACGAAACAAAAGAACAAAACAAAATAATCCATGACAACACGAAAAGATAAAAGATAGAAAAAGAAATCTCAGGAAAAAGGAAAGAATGGGAGAAAATACAAAACTGAAACTCTAGCTAAATTCAGAAATCACCTAGCATTTACAAACACTAATTCTTGATGCTAAGAAAAAATATTACAGCAATAAAATAGAAAAGTTTGCTAATAACCCAAGAACTTATTCAACCATAGGCATCGAATCTCACCAATGACAAGTTAGAATCACCTCAAAACCTGCCAGAACTAAGATGTAACAAACAGCAAAATTCTTCAGGACAAAATTACAAATTTAAAAACCAAAAACACCAACACCACTAAACAAGAAATCATAATGCAAAAAGAGATGTTAAACAGTGGTCCTCATTTAATGAGATATTAAACTGGAAGTAGAATCCATACTAAAAAAATTAAACCCGGCTCCTCATATAAGGACTCACTACCAACATTCGACATAAAAAAGCAGCTAACCATCATCTCCCCAATATTAGCTAAGATTAAAAACCTTTCCTTAGAAGAAGGAATAATGCCAGATATATTCAAAGGGGCAATTATAAAACCAATCATAAAGAAAAAAAAAAACAGTGACCCCTTGTCCTAAGCAACTACTACCGCCCAGTCCTCAAATCTCTCCCTTTATTGCTAAACTAATAGAAACAACTGTACAGCAACAACTAGCTGAACACTTAGACAATAATAATACTATATCATCACAACAAGGATTTTGCAAATACTACAGCATGGAGAGACTCTGCTGCTCTCACTAACAGACATATTCTAAGAGGTTTGACAGCGGAAAACATTACATTCTAATAATGCTAGACCTATCATCGGCCTTTGACACTGTAAATCATAAAATTCCACTTAAAAGACTAGAAGAAATTGGGCTACAACGGCACAACATTAAACTGGTTCAGCTCATATCTAAACAGATTCTTTCAAGTTCAGATCAAAGACAATATCAGAAAAATTTAATCTCGAAACAGGAGAACCGCAAGGATCAGCCTTGTCCGCAACTCTATTTAACATATACATGCTGCCTTTATGCCATCTACTAGCAGGACTGGGCATCATATATGCAGGATGACATTCAACTAATCCTACCAATTGAAGACACTACAGAGAAAAACGTTAAACCTAGCTAACATGTACCTAGACATCATCAAACAGCTGCTAAACCAAATGGACCTTATTATTAACATTGAAAAAACTGAATTTCTACACTTAGAATGGAAAAATATAGAAGTCATTCAATCACCAATAACTCTGAAAAAACAATCAAAACTAGAGCTAGCTGTAAGAGTATGGAACCTAGGAGTAATAATGGACCCAGAAATCAATCTAAAACAGCACATATCACTAAAGGAAAAAGAAGGCTTATGCAAAACTCATGATTCTCAGGAAACTAAAACCCCTATTAATACCAGTAAACTTTAGAACAGTGCTCCAGGAACTAATTTTCTCAAGCACGGATTACTGTAATGCACTGTTTACTAGGACTTCCAAATACAACATTAAGACCCACTTCAAATTCTACAAAACACAGCAGCTAGAATACTAACTGTAAAAGAAGGAGGGACCACATCACGGAAACTCTGGCACAATTACACTGGTTACCCATAGAACACAGAAAACAGTACAAAGACCTGTGTACAATACATAAATTAATACACGATGAAAAAGCAGACTGGCTGAGCACAGCATTACGGGTACACGTCCCACATAGAAATCTAAGATCAGCTAACAAAGCTCTCTTAACCATTCCCCCTCAGTAACAACAGCAAGACTAACCCAAGTAAGAGAAAGGACTCTATCCTTAGCTGGTCCTACTCTCTGGAACACTATGCCACTAGAGATCAGATTACAAAGAGACCTCAAAACCTTTAAAAAGAGTTTAAAAACCTGGTTTTTTAAACAAGCATTCTACAAAGAAAGCGGAGAATAGAAAGTATGCAGGCACAGGCAGAAAAACACCAAGCACACAGTAATGCTCTCAACACATGCATTACAAAAGGATTTTTGTATCTCACAGTTTAACTTAATAGTATTACACAGAACATGAGAATTATACCTGTAAAGAAGTAACTTACATGTATATATGGTCAAATCTAACTCACCCTTCAAACAAGTTTTTAATTAGACATGATGTAACTGAACCCTTTGGCATTTGTTAGAATGTACCAATGTACACATTCACCTACTGAATTTATGTGCCTATATGTAAACCGTTGTGATGGTATATAACAGATTTTTAAATAAATAAACAAACAAACAAACAAACTTGCACCCGGAGAGAACTAAAAGACAACCCCTTACTGAGTCACTTCTGTAAGAATGCAAGGACTTGAGGTATCAAAGCCTGACGAGGGAGGATCCCTTGCTCGACACACCAAGAATTAAATACTTTCCATACCCCGACACAAGTTAGAGAAGTAGAATTCTTTCATGCTCGTAAGAGGGTGGATATGACCTCCTCAGGATACCCTTTCTTTCTCAATTGCCTCCTCTCATAAGCCAGGCCGCAAGACAAAAGCGATCCGCCTGGTCGAATAATACTGTACCCTTACGCAGCAGGTTTGGAAGATGACTTAGGCGCAGAGGACCGTCCACAGCCAGGTTGACTAGGTCCGCAAACCATGGTCTCAAGAGCTACTCCGGAGCTACGAGGTTAACCGTCCCTGGGTGGGTCTCTATTCTTCTCAGAATCTTGCCCACGAGAGGCCATGGAGGAAACGAAGAGGGGAATGTCGCGGGGCCAAGGACTATGGCATCTATTCCTTCCGCCTCATATTCCCTCTTGCAACTGAAGAAGCATGGTGCCTTTGCATTTCTCTTAGTCGCCATCAAGTCCAAGCAGGGAGTGCCCCACCGATGAGAGATGAGTGTCATTGCTTCCAAGGACAACTCCCACTCTCCGGGGTCCAGACGTTGACGACATAGAAAGTCCGCTTGCAAGTTGTCAACCCCAGCTATGTGAGAGGCAGCCAACCGAGCTAGATGTCGTTCCGCCCAGACCAGCAGCTTATCCACTTTGTGCCCCCTTGACGGTTGATATAGGCCACCGTCGTCGCATTGTCTGACAAGACTCGTACCGCCCAATGGCAGATGAGAGGAAGTAATCTCTGCAAAGACAAGCACACCGCCCTTGTTTCCAGGCAATTGATGGACCATTGCGCCTCCTCCCATGACCACTGGCCCTGGGCAGACAGATTGGCACAGCACCCCCAACCGGATAGACTGGCGTCCGTGGTTACAATCACCCACTGAGGGACTTCCAGGTCTACGCTCCGCTTCAAGTGGTCAAGGACAAGCCACCAACCAAGACTGGATCTGGCGGACTCCATGAGTGGCAAAGGTACCTGGAATTCTTCCAACATCGGATCCCAGCAAGAAAGCAAAGTTCTCTGTAAAGGTCTCATATGAGCGAAGGCTCAGGGGACCAATTCCAGCGTGGACACCATAGAGCCAAAAACCTGCAAGTAATCCCAAACCCTGGGTATGACAGTGACAGAAGAAGTTGAACCTGAGACCTCAGCTTGAGAATCCGCTCCTGCATGAGGAAGACTTTGCCGACCCAAGTATCGAATTGTGCTCCCAAGAAGTCCAAGTCCAAGGAAGGAAGGAGATGGCTCTTGGGATGATTGACAAACCAACCGAGGGAGCGTAGACGATGTAATACCTTGCATACTGCTAGCCTGCAGAGGTCTTCAGACTTCACCCGAATGAGCTAGTCGTCCAGGTATGGGGTAAACCAATATCCCCTCCCGCCGGAGGGCTGCCGCCACCACCACCATTACCTTGGTGAAGGTACGAGGAGATGTCGCCAACCCGAATGGGAGGGCCCAAAACTGATAATGCTTCCCAAGGATCATGAAGCGCAGAAACCTTTCATGATCCTTGTGGATTCCGATGTGCAGATATGCCTCCGTCAAATCCAGTGAAGCTAAAAACTCCCTGGTGCGCACCACCGCGATGACTGAGTGCAGAATTTCCATATGAAAATGTGGCACCTTGAGGGCTTTGTTCACCTTTTTCAGGTCCAGAATCAGACGGAAAAAGCCTTCCTTTTTAGGGACCACGAATAGATGGAGTATCTCCCGGCCCTGTACTCGACAGGGGGAACTGGAACAATGGCCCCAAGATCTTCCAGCTGGCGAAGGGTCTGCTTCACTATCTGTTTCTTCACAGGGGATCCGGAGGGAGAAACCAAAAACAGATCTCGCAGAGGCCGAGCAAACTCTAAAGCGTAACCGTGTTCTATGATGTTTAGAACCCACTGGTCCAATGTTATTTTGACCCACTCCTCGTAATACAGGGAGAGACGAACCCCTATAAGTGGGACGGAGGAATGGGTCGACGCTATCTCATTGGGAGGACTTGGATCCCAAAGTGCCCTGGGTAACTCCATCGTGGGTAGATCTGCGTCCGCGAAAGGAAAGAGACCAAGTCTGGGGTCTCGCAGATGGCTGCCGCTGTCTAAAGGAAGGAGCCTATTCTGATGCAAGCTACGCTGACCCCGAAAACGAGAGCAGGAAGAAAAGAAATTCCTGGGACCCTTAGGCTTGTCTCCAAAGGACCTTATGTACCTTATTGTCTCCAAAGGACCTTATTAGCTGTTTCAGATCTTCTCCAAAGAGGAACTTGCCCTTAAAGGGGAGTGCTCCCAGCTGAGACTTTGAAGAGACATTGGCTGACCAGTTGCGGAGCCACAAGAGCCTCCTGGCTGAAACCGCTGACACCATAGCCCGGGACGAGGTATGGAGAAGATCATATAAGGCATCTGCACCATATGCCACTGCTGCCTCTAAAACACTCAGCCTGCTCTGCTTCCTGAGCAGAAAGATACCTAGCACTGAGAAGCTGAGGGACCCACCTCAGGCTCGCTCATTGCATCAGACTGCTACAGACTGCTGCCCTGACACCGAGCGCCAACACCTCGAAAATCCTTTTGAAATGGACCTCGAGCTTCCTGTCCTGGAGATCTTTCAGAGCCACTGCTCCTACCACTGGAATAGTCATCCGTTTGGTGATAGTAGACACCGAAGCATCCACCTTCGGAGCTTATCCATAGCTCGTCCCACTCGCAGGCTCGCCTCCGGAGTATCCCACTCCCGGAACAGCAACTGTAGGAGCATGGGATGGAAAGGAAAAGCCCTAGCTGGACCCCGTAAGCCTGCTAGGACCGGGTCCACTGTGTCGTAACCCGGAACCTCCAGAGGGGGCGCAATACCCAGCTCGGCTAGGACATGCGGAATCAACGCATGGGTTTCGCAAACATTACAGTACTGAAACTCTGTTATTAGCTTTATCTGATAATATCCTAAGAGGTTTTGATACAGGAACACACTACATTCTAGTTCTATTAGATCTCTCCGCAGCATACAACACAGTAAATCACAAAATTCTACTCAATAGATTGAAAGAAATAGGTCTCGCTAATAAAACAATAAAATGGTTTGAATCATATCTAAACAATAGATGTTTTCAGGTACAAATCAATAATACACTCTCGGACAAAGTCACACTGCTAACCGGTGTCCCACAGGGATCAGCCCTGTCGGCAACACTCTTTAACATTTATCTCCTCCCGGTATGTCACCAACTAGCAGGACTTGGAATCACACATTACTTATACGCAGACGATATACAGTTACTGCTGCCAATTGTAAACACCATTGAAGATACAATGAAACTTGCCAATATGTATCTTGAGATAATTAATATAATAATTATATAATATATATATATTATAATAATATAATATATATATATTATTATATATTTATTATATAATATTTATATATATAATATATATATCTTATATCAATAATATTATCTATATCTATATTTCTCTTCTCTTCTCTATCTCTCTTATATATCCTCTCTCTATCTCCAAATCTATCTCTCTTTTCTATTCTATATCTCTATATCTCTCTCTCTCTTATCCTTTCCTTCTCTCTATTCTCCTTATATTCTCTCTTCTCTCTTCTCTCTTCTTCTCTCTCTATATCCCACCTCTCTCTCTCTCTCCCTTCTCTCTATTCTCTCCTCTCCTTCTCTTCTCTCTTCTCTCTCTTCTCTCTTCTCTCCTCTCCTCCTCTCTTCTCTTCTCTCTCCTCTCTCTCCTTCTCTCTCTCTCTATCCTCTCCTCCCTCCCCTCCTCTCCTCTCTCTCTTCCTCCTCCTCTTCCCCTTTTCTTCTCTTCCTCTCTTTCCGCTCCTCCCCTGTTCCTCTTCTTTCTTTCCTTTCCTCCCCTTTCCGCTCCTCGTTCTTTTTCCTTGTTTTTTTTTTTTTGTCCCTTTCTCCCCTCCTCCCTATTGTTTCCTGTTTTTTTGTTGTTTCTTATCTCTTTGCTGCAATTGGGAAATGTTTCTACCATGTTACTCTCTGCAGTTCACATTGTTAATTGTAAACCGGGTTGATGTGATTCATATCATGAAACTCGGTATAATAAAAATAATAAATAAATAAATAAATAAAACAGCTCTTAAATCAGATGGAACTGGTAATAAACATCGACAAAATGGAATTTTTACACCTTGAACGTAAAAACATACATCAAATTCAACCAACAGTCACAATTAAAAACAACCAAACCATTGAGCTAGCAACAAAAGTATGAAATCTAGGAGTAATAATTGACCCTGAAACTAAACATGAAACACATCTCATTGAAAATAAAAGAAGGATATGCGAAACTAATGATCCTGAGAAGACTAAAACCTTTACTAACGCTAAACTATTTCCGCACAATTCTGCAGGCCATGATATTCGCAAGTACAGACTACTGCAACTCACTACTTTTAGGACTACCACAATCTACAATCCGGCCACTACAAATATTACAAAACTCGGCTGCTAGAATTTTGACTGGCAAAAAAAAGAATGATCACATTACAGGAACACTCGCTGATTTACACTGGCTCCCAATTGAACAAAGAATTCAATATAAGGCCTTATGCATAATACACAAACTAATCCATGATGAAAAAGTTGAATGGCTCAACACTGCACTGCGCGTACATGTCCCGCAAAGAAACCTAAGATCTGCTAATAAGGCTCTACTAACTGTCCCCTCTGTCAAAACAGCCCGCCTCACGCAAGTTAGGGAGAGAGCACTGTCACTGGCAGGCCCCGTGCTATGGAACACCATGCCACTCGAAATAAGGCTGCAGAGTAATTTCAAAATATTCAAAACCAATCTGAAAACCTGGCTTTTTAAACAAGCTTTTTATAAAGATAAAGAGAAGGAGAAAAGCAGTTGACTGATAAGGACGCACCAAACTAAAAGTAGTTACTTGTAAGCTACAAATGCACATTAATGTTAAATTCAAACCGCCTAATATGATCCCAACAGACAAGCCTAATTTACACACATAGTTCTTTTGAAATGAATTGTTACCGCACTATGATGGCACATGATTAATTTGTAATCTATACCACTCACATTTTCATTAGCGTGCCCTGCTGTAAACCGTTGTGATGGTTATCTAACTTAACGACGGTATAGAAAAGTTTTTAAATAAATAAATAAAATAAATGCGGAATCAACGGATCCAATTCATCCTTCAGGAACAAGCGAAGTACTCTCAGGTCATCCCCTCCACCGGAACAACTCCTCGTGATCCAACCGGGGAGGGTTCGAGTTCGGGAGATCCAGTGGATCCAGGACCGGAAGATCCGGCAAGTCCGAAGCCCCCAAGGGACCCCCCCTGGATCTCGGAATCTCCGAATCCTGATAGCCTCCTGTGGAGGTGATCGCCTGGAAACCTTCCGAGGAGGGGGGGTCCACGTCCAGTGTGCACGCCCCCGAGTTGTCTCGCTGGAAAAGGCTGGCCATAGAGGCTTTGTGCATCAGCAGCCCAAAGTCAAGTTGTAAAAGGGGTCTGGCCCTTTAAATTCCCCCCCCCCCCCCGGTCACCAGACCGACAGAAGAATCAGGCAATGATTCCTGAGGGGGACGAAAGTGGAGGAGGAAGGTTCTCTCCCCCTGCTGCCTGCACTGCTGCTGCACGGGAACGGCTCAGGCAGATTCCCCCAGCTGGGCAGCGGCTTTACCCGCACCGTAGGACCTTGCTAAAGGCCTCCCTACCGCACTCTGGGCCACGCTGGATGGACCCCCCCGGGGAGGCAACGGGAGCAGAGGCTATCGAGGGAGGGCCGTGCAGCCGGCTCCCCGCAGGCCATGCATTGCGATGCATGCGGCATGGTCGGCGCGGGGGCAAAGAAAAATAAAGCCAAATCTCACCAGACCCAGAAACGGCTCAGCAATTATTATTATTATTTTTTTAAACAGCCTGACCAGAGGAATGGGACTTCTCTGTAATCACAGGGGAGGGACCGGGCCACCAGGTACTCACCCCAGGAGCCTCGCCGGGAAAACGAGCTGATAGGGTGTCCAACCCTTAGCTCTGCCTGCAACCAGCGGGGATGGTCCCACCAGAACCTGCCTACCCCTGGGAGGAGAGTTACTCCTAGCCTTCCTCTCTTGTTTTTGGCTTTTTTAAACCTTGCTTGATCAAACATTAGCCAGAGAAGAAAACCCTCTCTTTTTTTTGGAATTTATAGTATTAATTGCTTCACATCAGGACCGCAGGTTCTGCCACCTTCATCTGCTGGAGTCAGAGAAATATTGAAGGGACGCAGGTCACACACCGTGTTAAGAGGGGGTGCCTTTCATGTTTTTCTGTCTCCATCTGATGGAAGGGAGGCAAAAACCCAGTAGTCCTGGACTGATCCGGGTAACGTACAGGGAATATACATTTTTTAAATGAATAAATAAGAGGAGGCAGCAAGAGAATCACAGCATCCTCTCACTTGTCCTCTGACCCAGCCATTGTAATATTTCAATGCAGAAGGCAAACATCAGGAAACCAGGAAGGGGAGATTCAGGCTGTGTCAAATAGTCACCCTTGTTCAAATCCTACTCTGTGCTCAGGAAGCCTCTGTCTGCCCCCTCTGCTTCATCCATGAAAACTCAAGGGACATACCTCAGCCAGCAGAACAACTCGCTTGCCATCAGGCCAGATAATGTGGTCCACCTGAGAACGAACTCGCTCCCATGTCAGCTCTGGTGTGCGCAGACTGGCCTGAAAAGTAGAAACATTAAATGAACATTCTGAAATGCACAAAAAGAAAGTTTTGCTCAATGAAAAAAATGCTCTAACACAAGTGTGCAGTTGTAGAGGACAAACTCAGGAGCAACATCAGAAAATATTTCTTCAAAGATCAGGTGGAAGCATGGAATGGACTCCCAGCTGGAGCGGTGGAGAGAAAAAGTGCAATGGAATTCAAAAAAGCCTGAAATCCAAAGTGGCAAAGAGATGAGGGACTGAAGACTATGACGTCACACCAGCTGTCGAGATGGACAAGCTGCAAGGTTGGGCAGGACAGCTTCGCAATCAATCAATCCTTCTCTAACCCTCAAGAGCAAGGCAAGGAAAAAGTGATAAGGATGAATGTAAAGGGCAAATAATGGAAGCAGAACCTAGTGATACAGCTAAAGAGCAGTGGAACAGCTGCACCAGGCTTCCAAGGTTGGGGTAACCCAAACAACCAGTATGGGAGGTTGGATGTTTTGGAGAATAGCTTCGCTAATTTTGGTGGCTGTAGCAATTATTACAAAATTAGGTTATAAGATAGGGACGGAGATGTGGACGCTGGATTAATCGGTCCTATAAGAATGAAAGATCATGATGAGAAGCCAGAAAGTGGCGGGAAGGCCAGCACTGTAGCAGGTTTTGGACATTCTTGATCTAATAGTGAACTCTCACTCCAGGTCATGTTTCATCACCTTAAAAAAAAAAAAAAAAAGCCTCAGTTCACCCAATTCTAACAAAAAACACATCTGCAGACAGCACCGATTATTCAAACTTTCATCCTCTCTCTTCTCTCCCATAGATTTTAAAAGAAGCGCACGGGCGTCCAAGTGCACGCGGTTCCCGGTACACGCACATGTTATAAAATACGGTTCCCACACACATGTGCAGGCAGGTCGAGACTCGCACACGCAGGGGGGGGGCAGGAATTTTAGAAACCAACGCCCAGCGACGCGAGTAGGCCTTCCCCAGTTCCCTCCCAGTCCACGCCAATTAAGAAGCGGACTGGGAGGGATCTTCCCTATCCCCCTACCTAACCTTCCTATCTTCTTCCCTCTCCTCTCCTCCCCGACCTTCCCTCTCCTCTCCTCCTCCCCGACCTTCCCTCTCCTCTCCTCCCCGACCCCTAACCCCTACCTACCTACTCTATTTTGTTTTGTTTGTTTTATAACTTATCTGCTCCTTTGGAGCAGAAGTAAGTTACGTGCGCTGGGCAGTTGCCAGCACGCGCTCCCTCGGGACAGGGCCTAATGGCCACTGTCCCAGCCGCCCCCTCCCCCCCCAGACTATGCCCTGGCCCGCCCCCTTTTGCTAGCCCGGCACTTCTACATGTATCAGGGGTGGTGCGCATGGCCGGGCCCTTTCTAAAATGTGCTCGGCGCATGCAGGGCCATCTAAACTTCTGACCTCTGCGTCTGATACTAGTAATCCGTCTCTTCTGCCATTCATATCACTGGTAGAATTAATTCCTGCTTCAAGTCCTATCTGCTCAATTGTGCCCAACGAATTCAAACTCCGTCACCCCTCCCCCGTGTACCCTCCTGTCTTCCAACTCTACGTGCATATCCACTTGGTTTTTCCTCTAAAATTTACCTGGTCATCTGCAGTTCAATTCATCTCCCTTTGTCTTTCTTCCATTAGATGTTAGCTCACAACCAAACTTTCCCTAAAGCTATAGAAATGTGAAATTATTATTCTCTGTCGCTCTGCTCCTCATCACAGTCCCACCACACTATCTTCTGACAATCATACATTACAGATCTCACAAACTATCCAAAACCTAGGAGTCACAATTCATCAAACATCTGTGCAACTTCACATTACATCTGTAATTCTGCCTCTGCTTGTAATTCCTGTAAATGCTTCCCTCCTCCTCCCCTCCCCCCCTACATCTTCAGACCCCTCGCCTTTCAATTAGTGCTTTTCTTGCAATATTGTACACAGTGCTAATTTGTAGATAGTGGTTTGTTACCTTTTGTAAAATTATATATAGCGCCTATTGTTAGGTTCCTCCACCACAATTTCTGCTTCATTTCTTCTTCTCTTCCTTGTCCTTTTTTCTTCCCCACTCTTTCTCTGAGCTTATTTTTCCTCACTGCCCCCTCTCCCCCTCCCTGTTTTATTTTATTTCTCTTCAGTTGTAATGTAAACCGATATGATGTCCACTCGAATATCGGTATAGAAAGCGAAATAAATAATTCATAGTTCATATGTAAAATTCAAGATGCTCTGCCATATTAAACCTCTCGATTATTCTGATTTTCACACAATTCTTAAATAATGTTGACTACTGTAGCTCTTTATATTCAGGGTCCCCACAATGTTCACTCAGATCGCTACAGATAGTGCAGAACCTCTGCCGCACAGCTCCTTACTGGTTTAAGTTTACATGAACATATTTTCCCTGTATCAGTCCAGACTACTGGGTTTTACCTCCCTGCCAGCAGATGGAGACAGAGAAAGTTTTACTGACACTGTTACTTGACCATGTGTGCCACCTACATTTTCTCGGTATTTCTCTGTCTCCAGCAGATGGTATATGGTGCAAAAGCTGCAGTTCTGCAGCACAGTAATAACAGGAGATTTCATTTACCCCAGTATTGACTGGGAGAATATTACATCAGGGCATTCTAAAAAAAAGTAAAGTTCCTAGATTAAATAAATGACTGCTTCATGGAGCAGCTGGTACAAGAACCAACAGGAGGGGAATCTATTTTAGACTTAGTCCTTAGTGGAACACAGGATTTGATGAGAGAAGTAACAGTGCTAGAGCCACTTGGCAATAGTGATCACAGCGCGATCAAATTTGCCTTAACTGGAGGGAGCACAAAATAGAAATCTACAACGACAGCATTTAACTTTCAAAAAGGTGACTTTGATAAATTGAGAAAAGTGGTTAGGAAAAAACTGAAAGGCGCAACTGTAAAGGTTAAGAGTTTAGCTCAGGCATGGATGTTGTTTAAAAATATCATCTTGGAAGCCCAGACCAGATGTATTCCATGCATTAGAAAAGGTGGAAAGAAGGGTAAATGACTACCAGCATGGCTGAAAGGTGACGTGAGAGAAGCTATTATATCTAAAAACATCTTTCATGAAATGGAAAAGGGATCCGAATGAAGAAAACAGGAAACAGCATCAGCACTGGCAAGTCAGATGCAAAGCATTGATAAGGAAGGTAAAGAGAATTTGAAAAGAAGCTTGCTGTGGAAGCAAAGACTCATAACACTTTTTCAAGTACATTCGAGGTAAAAAAGCCTGCGAGGGAGTTAGCTGGCTGTGCAGGTTACTCCTATGTTTCTTTTACTGGATGAGGAGCCTTCTAGAAAATTCATACAGTGTTGCTTGACATGCTTTGCTTAAGGATTTGGTTGGAGAAGCTGTCCTGTGCTTCTTCACTTATGTGTACATATCAGTACCCCCCCAGACTGTAAAAGTCAGGGCCCATGTCGATTGTCATCTGAATCCAATTCCTCTTCCACCCCCCATCCCCTCACCACTGTCAAAGCAGAGAGCAATGTTGCAGTTACGCCAAAAGCATCAAGGCTTATTGGTTAGGATTAGTAATCCCCATGCCTTATGTTAAGGGTAGTAACTGTTGCTCTGAGCAGGTTACCCCCATGCTCATCAGTTCTCCAGACCGTAAAAATCGAGGCCCTAGCTGGCTGTTGTCTGAATCCAATTCCCTTTTTCCCCTGCCGTTGAAGCGGAGAGCATCATGCGTCCATTTCAAAAACAGGGAAAAGATTCTAGTGATGAATGGCGACCAGTGATTGCTATCTTTTTAAATTTAGCATCTGCATTTGACATTGTTTCACACTATCTATTAATGCATGGCTTGGCTGACATAGGTATTGGGAAAATGATTCTCTTCCTTCCTAAATAATAGGACATTTCAAGTGAGACTTGATCAGCACGAATCCTAATCACATGATGTCCCACAGGGATCTATTCTTTTAGCCACGTTTAATATCTACCTCTGTCCTTTGGCACAATTATTAGAACAGCACACTCATTTTAAAATCTATGCGGACAAGATTCAACTATTCTTTCCTGTTTCCCTGGATTTGTCTTCCATTTTGCTACATTCAGGAATGTTTAGCCTGCATAAAATGGTGAATGCCCTCTAATCATTTAGTTTTAAATATTAGGAAAACTGAAGCTATGTACTTATCCTAGTACTTGCCTTGGGGTTTCTATTGATGACTCTTTAATACCTTTCTCTAATACTCTACGAAATTTAGGATTTCAGTTTGAGCCAACAATGTCTTGTGTACCTCATACGAGGTTACCTTTAAGGAATGGTTTTTACAAATTAAGATGTTTACATTATTTAGTACCACAAAATGATTTTAGGAATGTTATTCAGTCTTTTTTGCTATGTGCTTTCAATTACTGCAATGCTTTGCTAATAAGCCTCCAGAAATATCAGTTAAAGGTTATTCAATTACAGCAATATGTGGCAACTCGCCTTGTAATAGATGGGAAAGCAGAGTTGCTTACCTGTAACAGGTGTTCTCCCAGGACAGCAGGATGTTAGTCCTCACATATGGGTGACATCATCAGATGGAGCCCCGTCACAGAACACTTTTGTCAAAGTTTCTAGAACTTTGACTGGCACCTACTGGGCATGCCCAGTATGGCACCAACCCTGCAGCCAGCAGGGGTCCCCCTTCAGTCTCGTTTGTAGCAAAAGTACGAGTGAAAAATAAAATAATAAAATGTAAGCGAACCCAACTCCGCAGGGTGGCGGGCGGGTTTCGTGAGGACTAACATCCTGCTGTCCTGGGAGAACACCTGTTACAGGTAAGCAACTCTGCTTTCTCCCAGGACAAGCAGTATGGTAGTCCTCACATATGGGTGAATAGCAAGCTACAGGCTGAGTCATACGTATGAGGCCAAGCAGCACCGAACATGTGCAACAGGCACAACAACTGAGGTGCTGTTGGCAAGGATGAGGCAGCCTGAAATTCACAGCAGGTCGAGGTAGGATGAGTTGGGTTCCTACACTGGAAACAAATTTTTTTAAGACAGACTGGCCAAAGACAGAATCCTATCGCCCAGCCTTGTCCAAGCAGTAATGAGCTGCGAAGGTGTGGAGAGAGCTCCATGTCGCAGCCTTGCAGATGTCAGCAATCGGTACTGAATGGTAGTGTGCTACTGACATTGCCATTGCTCTGACTGAGTGTGCCTTCACTCGTCCCTGCAGTGGAAGGCCTGCTTGCTGGTAACAGAATGCTATGCCGTCTGCCGTCATTTCCAGCGTTTAGCTTGCCCACCGCATTCCCAAGTTTGTTCTTATCAAAAAAGACAAAAAGTTGGGTGGACTTCCTGTGGGCTGTAGTGCGGTCTAAGTAAAACGCAAGAGCACGCTTACAGTCCAAGGTGTGGAGAGCTTGCTCACCTGGGTGAGCGTGAGGTCTTGGAAAGAAAGTGGGCAAGACTATAGACTGATTTAAATGATAATCAGTTACCACCTTAAGAAGGAATTTAGGGTGAATGCGGAGAACCACTCGGTCATGGAGGAACTTTGTGTAGGGTGAGTAGGTCACAAGGGCCTGTGACTCACTTACCCTGCAAGCAGACGTGATGGCTACTAGGAAAAGTACTTTCCACGCAAGGTATCTGAGTTTGCAGGAGTGCAAGGGCTCAAAAGGAGCGTGCATGAGCTGTGCAAGTATGACACTGAGGTCCCATGCCAAGACCGATGGCCGTAGAGGAGGTTTAAGCTGTACTAAGCCTCTCATGAAGCGACTCACCAGGGGTTGAGCAGTGATCAGGGCATCCCCTATTCCTTGATGGTAAGCAGAGATGGCACTAAGGTGGTGCACTTGGATAGATGATGTCTGGAGACCAGATTCCGAGAGGTGCCAGAGATAATCTAACAGACTCGATGTGGGGCAAGAAAAGGGATCCAAGCTCTTTTGTGTGCACCACAAGGTAAATCTCCTCCATTTAGAGCAGTAGGATTTCTGCGTGGAAGCCTTCCGTGAAGCTACAAGGTTGAGTGGTGGTATCAGCCTTTCAATATCTAGGCCGTCAGAGAGAGGGCCTTGGAGGTTCGGGTGGCGTAACTTGCTGTGATTCTATGTTATGAGGTTGGGCAATGTGCCCAGGCGAATGGGGTCCTGGACAGCCAAATTTGGCGCGGCCAGTACAGGGCTATGAGCATCATTAAGCCCCGGTCCTGTTGTAGCTTCACGAGAGTCTTGCTTATTAGCGGAATCTGAGGATACGTATAAAGCAGGCTTTTGTTCCAGGGACGGGCGAAGGCATCCCTGGCTGGTGCATGCCGGTCCCTGTGCAGGGAGCAGAGGTTTTCCACTTTGTGGTTCTGTCTGGACACAAAGAGGTCGATGGTTGGATGACCCCACCGGTGGAAGATACTGCTCGCAACAGAGGGATCCAGAGACCATTCGTGTGGCTGGAAATGACGGCTGAGGCAGTCCATCAGTACATTCTGTGTGCCCGCTAGATAAGTGGCTCACAGAAGAATGGAATGCGACAGGACCCAGACCCAAATCTGTGCTGCCTCCTGGCAAAGCAGATAAGAGCCCATGCTTCCCCTATTTGTTCAGATACCACATTGCAACTTGGTTGTCTGTTTGAATCAGGACAACTTTGTTGGAGAGGTAATCCTGAAATGCATAAAGGGCGTACCGCATCGCTCGAAGCTCCAGAAAGTTGATTTGATGGGTCGCTTCGGCTTTTGTCCAGGTCTCTTGAGTTTGAAGGCCTTGGACGTAGGCTCCCCAACCAAGGTTGGAGGCGTCCGTAGTTAAGTTCACTTGAGGAGCCAGTTGTTGGAAAGGAAGACCCACTTGTAAATTGGCTTTGTGTGTCTACCAGGCAAGGGATAGACGAAGCTGACTGGTTATGTTTACCATGGACGACAGCGGCTGAGTAGCTTGTCGCCATTGGGATTTCAGAGTCCATTGGGTCACTCTCATGGCAAGACGTGCCATAGGGGTGACATGGACTATTGATGCCATGTGGCCGAGTAACCTTAGTAGCTAGCCAGCAGAGGCTCTTTTTTGACAGCAGATAAAGCTGGCAAGGTTGGACAGTGTAATCGCATGGTCGTTGGGTAAGAATGCTCTGGACAGTGTCGTATCTAGGTCTGCTCCTATAAAGGAGAGAAGATGAGACGGTGTCACTTGGGATTTGGGGTAATTTATTAGAAATCCCAATGAGTTTAGAAGCCTTATGGTGAGACCGAGAGTGTCGAGGGCTCCTTGCTTTGACTGGCTTTTTATGAGCCCTTCGTCCAGGTATGGAGGAGAAGTCCATTAATGGCTATTAATCAATTTTACTTAGGGAATAGCCACTGCTATTAATTGCATCAGTAGCATGGGATCTTCTTAGTGTTTGGGTAATTGCCAGGTTCTTGTGGCCTGGTTTGGCCTCTGTTGGAAACAGGATGCTGGGCTTGATGGACCCTTGGTCTGACCCAGCATGGCAATTTCTTATGTTCTTATACGCCTCTGCTGTGTAACTGCGCAGTCACGACTGCCAGGCACTTCGTAAAGACTCGAGACGCTGAGGCTAGGCCAAATGGTAGTAACCTTGTATTGACAGTGACTGCGGCCCACCACAAATCGCAGATATTTGCGATGAGGAGGGGAGATCACAATACGGGCATATGCTTCTTGAAGGTCCAGAGAGCAGAGCCAATCCCCTTGTTGAAGTAGAGGAAGCATGGTGCCCAGGGATACCATCCAGAACCTTTCCTTGCGAAGAAAGGTATTCAAGTCATGGAGGTCCAGAATAGGCCGGAGGCCGCCGGTCTTTTCTAGAATTAGGAAATATCTGGAGTAGAACCCTTTTCCCTGCTGATTCGGTGGAACCGGTTCCACGGCTCTGACTGACAGAAGGGTTGAGAGCTTTGATTCGAGTTTTCCTGTGTGGTCGTCCCACAGAGGCGGATTGTGGGAAAACAGTGGCCCAGGGAATTTTTCTCCATACTGGCCCATGGGTACCCAATTACACATACAGTTTGGTGAGTCACTAAATACAGAATAAAGGGACCATAAAATATACACAGAAATGCACAGACAAACTGAACTGGAAATCACAACAAGTTAGAATGTATGTAATGCAGCAATGGAAAAACAGAAAATACCATCATTCCTCATAAAACATCAACAATAAAATCAAGAAGTATAAAACATCACAATAGGAAAATCATACTTAAAATATATATTTCAAAACTGCTGATGAATTTAGCCTCCAGTAATTTAACTCAGGGAAAATTTCAAAAATTTGTATATAACACCAATAAAATATTTCAAAAAGAGCAGACATCAAATAATATTCAATAATTAAAACTAATAAGGATTTTAAAAAGCCCCTGCTGTCCCCTTCTGTGGGAGCTCTTGATTTCCAGTCACCCTGATATTGTCGAGGATTAGGAGGTTATCCTCCCTCTCTCACACGTACTCACATGTCCATTCTCTCTCACACATACACTGTCACATACATACACATTCATGCTCTTATACCCACCATAACCTCTCGCTCTCACAGACACTGACACACTCTCAGGCTCTAAGACACTCTCTCCCCCTCCACATACAAACTCTTACTCCCTTGGATTTTCTCATACACACTCATGCTCTCACACTCACTGGCTCCCTCACATACACACCCAGGCAAGCTTCCAGTCATTCTCACACACACACACTGACCCCCAGACAGGCTCCCATTCATTCTCTCTCACACACACTGCCCCCCAGGCAAGCTTCCATTTTCACACCACTCCCTCCCCATCCCCCAGGCATGCACTCATTCATTCTCACACATACAGACCCCCAGGCAGGCACCCAAGCATTCACACACACACAGACCCCAGGCAGAGTCCCATTCATACACATGCACACACTAAAGGCAGACCCCCCCCCTCTCTTTTGCCAGCAACCTCGGAACCTCTCTCATTCCTCTGCTGCCACTGTCACTGATGCCACGTGGCTATTGGGGAGGCGCTGATTGCTGCTACTGGCACTGAAGCCCATTCTGCTGCCTCCTCTGTGCAGGCCCCGTGGGCTTCCACTTTCTCCAAGCTGATCTCGTACATTGTGAGATCCGCATAGAGAAAGTGCTACTCTTGCACATTACCAAAGATTACATGTGCCAATCACTAAAAAGTAATTTTTTTTTAACCTTTGCTGTCTGATCTTAGTTTTCTAATCAGTTGGTCATAGGCTTTTTTTTCCACCTTCCCTTTCTTATTTTTTTTTGCCAATTCCTTTTATATTGTCTTTTTTTCTATTTCTTTTCTATCCATCTTCTTCCCTCAAACACACAGGTTCTCATTCTCACATACTTTCTCTCTCTCTCACACACACACACACACACACAGGCTGTCACATGCTCTCTCATAAAATCATTCATACACACAGTCTCTCACTAGCACATGCTGTCTGACACATACACAGGCTCTCTCTCACTCCCACAGATGTTTATCCTGTTCCATGGTCAGATCACTACTTAATAAAAGCTGTAGGAACCTATAAAACAGGAAACAATAACAGTGATAATACCACACAATGTGCGAACAAAATACTACGCCATTGTAAAATTAATATAGAGGCACTATCCGAAGCAATTATACCAATAGTAAATCAAAATCCTCATACGGAGGTTACTGATATGTTATCATTCTGGAATGATAATATAAATAATCAATTAGATAATATAGCACCATTAAAAAAAAATCAACTGACTGGTACAATGAATCATTAAAAGTATGCAAAAGAAAACTTCGAAATTTAGAACGTAGATGGAGAAAAAACCCACTTCCAAATCGAAAACAGGAATATTATACTTACTTACAGAAATACAAGAAAGAATTTATAAAAAGTAAAAAAGCCTTTTATGCATCAAAGTTAAAGAGTGCCTTTGGAAATCCTAAAATTCTCTTCTCAATAGTAAAAGAATTAACTACCATTCCAGATGCGACCTCATCAATTATAACGGATGAGCTCTGTAATAAAATTGCTAGCTCCTTTAGAGAAAAAACAGAAAACATATCATTAGAATTTGAGTCATTACCGATCCCAAAATCAAATACCCCACAATTGGCTTGTTCATTCTCAGATTTTCATCCAATTAATGAAAATACTATCATCAATATTTATTTATTTAGAAAGTCTTTTATACCGATATTCGTGGGGACATCATATCGGCTTACAGCGAACTCATAAGAAGCAAATTAAAACCATCAAACAGCCCTTTTAATGCATATCCTGGTTATATCCTCAAAGAGATAAAAGAACAAATTGCTCCTTCTATATCAAGCATTATGAATGCTTCATTATCTCAAGGTTTCTTTCCAGACCATCAAAAAAAAAAACTTCAGTTCTACCTATTCCAAAAAAGAAGAATCTTGATCCATTTGATTTATCTAATTACCGACCTGTTGCTACCTTAACCTCCATAGCCAAAATCATAGAATCAGTTGCATTACATCAAGTTTCAGAATACATTGAAGATAATAATATTACATAGTAATCAACATGGTTTTAGAAAAGGACACAGCACAGAATCATTACTCATTTCATCTTTTGACACAATTATTAGGGGCTTTGATTCAAATACAAAGGAAAATTAGTTTCTTACCTGATAATTTTCGTTCCTGTAGTACCAAGGATCAGTCCAGGACACCTGGGTTGTGACTCCGCACCAGTAGATGGAGACAGACTAAAACTTGTGGGCGGAGCCATATATGCCCCTGTGCCAGTCACAGCCCCTCAGTCTTACGGAATGTCAAAGTAGAACACAACCAGAGAAGTGAACAAAACTAGATACCGCTAACTAACGGGGAAGAAACACCCCTTCTGGAACCGGGCTCCAACCGAGAGAGCGAACAAGCGAAACAGAGCAAATCAAAAACACAGAGCGGACTCTCCATTACTTCAGCGCAGCACTGCGGGCGGGATCCTGGACTGATCCTTGGTACTACAGGAACGAAAATTATCAGGTAAGAAACTAATTTTCCTTTCCCTGTACGTACCAGGATCAGTCCAGGACACCTGGGATGTACCAGAGCAACCTACTGAGGGTGGGAAGCAGAGAGTCCCGCTCGGAGAACCCTCTCTCCAAAACCCCCGGAGTCGGTAGCCCGGACATCCAGCCGGTAATGCCGGATAAAAGTATGCAACGACTTCCAGGTGGCCGCCCTACAAATCTCTTGAGGCGACACCTGAGAAGCTTCCGCCCAAGACGCTGCTTCAGATCGAGTCGAGTGAGCCCGCAGCCCCACAGGAAGAGGTTTTCCCCTCACCAAGTACGCCGAAACCAATGGCCTCCTTGAGCCAACGAGCGATCGTTGTGCGGGACGCTGCAGCTCCTTTCTTTGGTCCAGAGAACAGGACAAACAGATGATCTGTGACCCGAAACGGATTAGTGACCTCCAGATATCGGAGAAGGGATCTCCGTACGTCAAGTTTCCGTAACTCCCTCTCTTCTGTAACAGAGGAGCCTCCGCACGCAAAAGCGGGCAACTCCACCGATTGATTCACATGAAACGACGAGACCACTTTCGGAAGAAAGGAAGGAACCGTCCGTAAGGAAACCCCCGAATCGGAGATACGCAAGAAAGGTTCCCTACAAGACAGGGCCTGTAACTCGGAAAACCCGCCGTGCCGAGGCAATCGCCACCAAGAATGCCGTCTTTAAAGTGAGATCCTTAAGAGTTGCGCGTTTCAAGGGCTCAAACGGCGCCGTGCATAGAGCGGAAAGAACCCAATTGAGGTTCCAAGCCGGACAAGGAAGACGTAACGGGGGGCGAAGGTGCTTAGCACCCCGAAGGAAACGAGCAATATCCGGGTGAAGCGCCAGAGACTTACCTCGCAAACACCCAAGCGCCGCCACTTGGACCCGTAGGGAACTGCACGCCAGACCTTTGGCCAGACCCGCCTGGAGGAACGCCAGAACATCAGAGACGGAAGCCGAAGTGGGGACCACCCCGCGCTGCACGCACCAGTCCTCAAAGACTACCCAGACACGGACGTAAGCCAAAGATGTCGACTGCTTCCTGGAACGCAGCAGCGTGGCCACCACCGCATCTGAATAACCTTTTCTCTTCAGTCGATTCCTCTCAAAAGCCATGCCGCGAGACAGAAGTGATCCGCATCCTCCAAACAGACGGGGGCCCTGATGGAGTAGGGCCGCCATTCCCTGGAACCGAAGGGGTGCCGCTACTGCCAGTTGTACGAGGTCTGCGAACCACGGCCGGCGAGGCCACTCCGGTGCCACCAAGATCACGTTGGCCGGATGCAACTCTATGCGCCGTAGAATCTTGCCGATCATCGGCCACGGGGGAAACACGTAGAGCAGCACATCCGTAGGCCAGGGAAGCACCAACGCATCGACGCCTTCTGCCCCCCGCTCTCGACGTCGACTGTAAAAATCGCGGGGCCTTCGCGTTGTGCCACGTGGCCATCAGATCCATGTGGGGCACCCCCCACGTTTCGCAAATGAGAAGAAATGCTTCGTCCCCCAGCTCCCACTCTCCGGGATCCAGACGATGCCGGCTGAGATAGTCCGCCTGCACGTTGTCGACTCCCGCTATGTGAGACGCTGCGAGGTTGCTGAGATGTAGCTCCGACCAGGCCATCAAGCGCTGAGCTTCTTCTGCCACCTGGGGGCTCCGTGTCCCCCCCTGCCGGTTGATGTATGCCACGGTGGTCGCATTGTCCGACAACACTCGGACTGCCTTTCCCCGCAGCAATGGTAGAAACGCCTGCAGAGCCAGACGGACCGCCCTGGTCTCTAGGCGATTGATAGACCACTGGGCTTGCGACACTGACCATAGGCCTTGAACTGAGCTCCCTAGGCAGACCGCTCCCCAACCGGAGAGGCTGGCATCCGTGGTCACCACTGTCCAACTGGGCACCAGGAGAGAGACTCCGGCGGAAAGATGACTGGGATCCAGCCACCACCGCAGGCTGGACCCTCGCGTGTCCCACTAGAGGAAGCGGTAAATGGAAGTCCTCCGAGACCGGCTTCCAGCGGGAAAGCAAGGATGACTGTAAGGGTCGCAGATGAGCGAACGCCCAGGGAACCAGCGCCAGCGTGGAAGCCATAGACCCCAGGACCGTAAGGTAGTCGCAGACCCGCGGCTGGCGAAGAGACAACAAGCGGTGCACCTGAGTTTGCAGTTTGCCCCTCCTTTCGAGCGACAGAAACACCTTGCCCTGCTTCGTGTCGAAAAGAGCTCCTAGATATTCCAAGGACTGCGTGGGTGTCAGATGACTCTTGCTGAAGTTGACCACCCATCCCAGGGACTGCAACAGATGGAGGACCCTGGCCACCGCCATCCGACACTGATCCTCGGACTTCGCCCGAATCAACCAATCGTCCAGGTAAGGATGGACCAGGAGACCTTCTCGGCGCAGTTGCGCCGCCACCACGACCATCACCTTCGTGAATGTACGAGGGGCCGTTGCGAGCCCAAACGGGAGCGCCCGAAACTGGTAATGCCGGCCCAGAATGCAGAATCTGAGGAAGCGTTGGAACGACGGCTGAATGCCTATGTGAAGATACGCCTCCGTGAGGTCCAGGGAGGCCAGGAACTCGCCTGGCCGGACCGCAGCGATGACTGACCGGATCGTCTCCATTTTGAAGCGAGGAACGCGAAGGCATCGGTTCACCCCTTTGAGATCCAGAATTGGTCGGAACGTGCCGTCCTTCTTTGGTACGATGAAGTAAATGGAGTAACGGCCTTTGCCGTGCTGGCCGGCCGGAACGGGGGAGATGGCTCCCAAGTCCTCTAGGCGGCGGATGGTGTCTAGCACCGCCGCCTTCTTCTCGGGAGCCTTGCAGGGTGACACAAGGAACTTGTCCACTGGAGTGCGAGCAAAATCTAACGCGTAGCCGTGTCTTATCACGGTGAGGACCCACTGGTCCGACGTTATTCCGGCCCATCTCTCGTAGAACGACAGCAACCGCGCCCCGACGTTGAGAACGGCGTGCTGAGGCTGCGGCGGGAGAAGGGCCGACCCCCTTTCATTGTGAAGATTTGGGCGCCATGATGGCCAGGGCACCCCCTGGTCTACCATAGCGCCTCCCACGAAAGGACTGCTGGTGAAAAGACTGCTGCTGCTGCCGCCACTGTGGGGTACGGGAGGAGGAAGGCCTGTAGGATTGCCCCGACGACCTTTGAGGGCGCGCCTTCCTGGGCCCACGAAAACGGGACCTGGATGCAAAGGAAGACCGCGACCTGGATCTATCTTCAGGCAACCTGAAAGCCCTATTTTCCCCCAGGGAAGCCATTAAATCATCTAATTCCTTGCCAAACAGTAACTTACCCTTGAAAGGCAGCGCCCCGAGGTGAGCCTTAGAAGAGCCATCCGCCGCCCAGTTGCGGAGCCACAGGAGGCGGCGCGCCGAGACAGCCGCCACCAGGGATCTAGACGAAGTGCGCAGTAGATCGTGGAGTGCATCTGCACCATATGCTATTGCCGCTTCCAACTTATCCGCTTGTGCTGCCTCCTCCGCCGAAAGATCCGCATTGGCTTGGAGGACCTGAGCCCAGCGCAAGCTAGCTCTCAAAGCGAAATTCGTACACATGGCGGCCCGAATTCCTAGCGCTGAAACCTCAAAAATCTTCTTGAGCTGTACTTCCAGCTTCCTGTCCTGAAGGTCCCGAAGGGCTGTCGCTCCCGTAACTGGAATAGTAGATCTCTTCGTTACCGCCGAAACCGCTGAATCCACCTTGGGGAACTTGAGAAGGTCCAGCGCATCCTCCGGGAGAGGGTAAAGCTTGTCCATGGCCTTGCTGACCTTCAAACCTAACTCCGGAGTGTCCCATTCCCGGAACATGATGTCCGTTGAAGAAAAATGGAACGGAAAAGCCACTGCCGGACCCGTGAGGCCCAACAGGACCGGATCCATGTTCGCTTCTTGACGAACCACCGCCGGAGGAGGGGGGTCTATTCCCAGTTCCTGGAGAATGGCTGGAATTAGAGGTGGCAATTCTTCCCTACGGAATAGCCGGACCACCTTGGGATCGTCGCCCTCCGCTGCCTGTGACGCCTTTCCTGCTGCAGCTGGAGTGGATCCGTCCCCTGCCACGTCATCGGTCCCTTGTTGTGGCTCTTCAGAGGCATCAGTGTCCGCCCCCGTGGAGGAATCCGGGTCCGCCTCCTGTGGGACGCCACGCGGAGGACGTTTCCCCCTGGAATCACTCGGGGCCCCACTGTTGGACTTCTTCAGCGGCGGAGCCCTGCGGGACTCCCTCCGGCCGCGCTTGCCCTTACTTTTCCTACATTTCAGGACTTTGCGCAACAAAAGCGCAAAGTCCTCTGAAAAAGAGCTGGAACCCGAATCAGCCTCCGCTGGGCTCCCCGGGGACCCCGGGTCCCCCGAGGGACCCCCCCCCCGCCGGGTCCCGCTGAGGAGACAGCGCCGGAGGCAAGGCCGCAGGCCCTGCCGCTTCCCGCGCCATTTCGCGGCCCGTGGCTAAAATGGCCGCCACTCCCGCGCTGAGCGGGAACAAATCCTGGGGCTTCTCCAACGCTCCCCCCCCCGCTCGGCGGTGGTCGCGCGCGCCGCACACGAGCCCCCCGAGACGTCCCGGACGACCCTTCATCGCCCGGGATGCAGGAAGCGCAAAGACCGACGCGAGAGAGACGCGCGCGCGCGCCGAGCCACAGGCTCGGCAAGCGGAGCCACGAGGCATGCCGGTGAAACGGCGCGAAGAGGGCCGCAACAGAAATCAAAATGAAGAAAAGAAACAAAAGTCGCGCGAACGGCCTCCCCCCTGTCAGCGGCGCCCCCCCGAGAGCGGCGACGCAAGGAGCAGCCTCCCCCCTGTCAGCGGCGCCCCCCCGAGAGCGGCGACGCAAGGAGCAGCCTCCCCCCTGTCAGCGGCGCCCCCCCCGAGAGCGGCGACGCAAGGAACAGAGAGCCGGAACAAAAAACAGACAAAACTTTTTTTTTTTTTTTTTTTTACAAAAAAACAAGGCCTGTCGCTGTCCGCGGTCCTGGAGCCCTAGTCCAGCAGGGGTGAGTGAACCGGGCTCCCCGGTGTCACCCCTGACACTGCTAAATAGCAAAACTGGGTCCTCGACCCTAGCAGTGGCCTCAACCGGGGGGGGGGGTAGTCCCCTCAGGACCTCTCAACCCCCCTGGGAGGCAGGGCAGACGGACGTCAGTGACAATTTGGCAAAAATTCCAATTACAAAACCAAAAGCCTAACCTGGCCTAACCCAAAGGAAAGAAAAACCAACCCTGACGGAGTACCAGAATCAGGGCAGGGAGGAGCTGTGACCGGACCTGCACCATCTACTGGAGACAGAGTAAGACTGAGGGGCTGTGACTGGCACAGGGGCATATATGGCTCCGCCCACAAGTTTTAGTCTGTCTCCATCTACTGGTGCGGAGTCACAACCCAGGTGTCCTGGACTGATCCTGGTACGTACAGGGAAATTATATATTAGTCTTACTCGATATATCAGCCGCTTTTGACACTCTCAACCACGACATTCTGTTAGCCAACTTATCACAAATTGGTATTAACTGTTTAGCTTTACAATGGTTTTCTTCATTCATTTCAAATCGTCCCCAAAGAATAACAATAGGTACATATAAATCTGAATGGTACACAACCAAAACAGGTGTCCCTCAGGGCTCTGCACTTTCCGCTCTACTATTCAATATGTATCTTTTACCATTATGTCGACTTCTTGCAGGTCTAAGTCTAAACTTTAAAATTTACGCTGATGATATACAATTCACAGTTCCTTTCTCAGACTCTTGGGCAAAAACATTTTCTCTACTTCAACTTTATCTAACAATAAAAACATGGCTATCACATAACAGATTAAAATTAAACACCACTAAAACAGAACTCATTTTCTTATCTACAGTTCCTGAATCAATTCACCAACCACCTCAGTCTTTCACTTTTGAAAATAAACTGATACCTATTAAATCACACGCCAAAAATTTGGGAATGATAATAGACTCTCGTTTAACACTATCCAACAACATCTCAGAAGTTCTTAAAAAATCTTTTTACAAAATACATATGCTGAAAAAAATAAAACCTTTACTGGTACCAGATTTCCGTCAAGTCACTCAATCTTTGATTCTTACTACATTGGATTATTGCAATGCACTATATCTTGGTATACAAATTGTAAGACCACCAACATTTTATGGCGAGCATCTTCCTCCGTGACCAGTGTAAAAGGTATAGTCTCAGACATTTCTTTGACAAAACTGGCAAAGGAGAGGTCTTCTGGAGGAGATCTTCGCCTTTCCTCCGGCAGTGAAGGCTCTGAGAGTAATCTGAGGATGCATCATCCCATGGATTTATAGGGACTTTTGCTTTCTCCCGGTGGAGCTCCCAATGGAGGAAGCATGCCAAAGCAGAGAGGGCAGGAAGGCATCGATGGAATCGGCGCCAGCATCGATGGAATCAGGGTAGATGAGGTGTGCTTGGTTACCGGTAGCCCCAATGGCCCTGGCATGGGCTCCGGCATCGACTGTTCCCGTGGAGAGACGTGGCCGGGAATCGATCTTTCCTCCTCCAAGGAACCTGGGTACTTGAATCGGGTCCTGCGGAGGCCTCGATGGACGACTCGATGCCAGCGTGTCCGGTGGCAGAGGAGTCGATAAGGCACTGATGAGCGTACCGAGGTGCTCGAGGAGCAGTGCCACCATCGAGGGAACCAATTCCGGGGCTGGTATGGGGGCCGGCGCCGGCGGCGATTGGAAGCCTCCTAAGTCTTTCAGCACTGCCTCTTGGAACATGCAGTCCAATTCCTCCCCGGAAGCCGGCATAGCCATCGGGGTAGGAGGCAGGCACAGCGATTGGGGTCACTGAAGCCTCCACAGGGGCCCGTGGAGGCTCGGTGCCCAACACCGGTATCGGTGGGGGAACGCCTAGGGGTCTCAGGTCCAGAGGAGTATGGGGGCTCCTCTCCCCGGGCCCTCTTCGCAGTTGGCTCGATGGAAGTCAATGCCGCTGCAGCGTCGGTGCTGGTGTTTCCCTCTGTGCTCAGTCTGGTCTTTCCCCAGCACAGAGGACAATGACACCGATGTCTTCGATGGAGTCTGTGACGGATGGTCACCCTGTCCACGGTGCTCCTGGCGAATCGTCTCAGAGGTCAATGGGCCCTCCACGGTCGGTGGCGCTTGAACTGGCGTCGATGGAGCAGTCTATTTTGAAGCAAACAACTGCTCCATTTTGTCCAGGCGAGCGCAATGGCCTTTGGGGGTCATTTGTGCACAACTAGGGCATCGACGAATGTCGTGCAAGGGGCCTAAGCACAAAACACATACTTCATGCAGGTTCGTTATGGACATGGTCCTTGGACACTCGGGACATTTTCTAAACCCGTTCGCCATGTTAAAATTCGGTGACTGTTGGGCACCGAAGCGGTAAGCCGCCGGGAACCAACCGCAAGTACCAGAAAAAACACTTACCGAGCATCAGAGGGAACGGAGCACTGAGGGATTTTTTGAGAAGATAAATTTCAAATAGTTCCGTGAGGAAAGTTGTGAGAAATTTCTCAGAGCTCCTAAACCGCGAGGCAACTGCTGTGTGGAAAAAGAGAGAGACTGAAGGGGACCCCTGCTGGCTGCAGGGTTGGTGCCATGCTGGGCATGCCCAGTAGGTGCCAGTCAGAGTTCTAGAAACTTTGAGAAAAGTGTTCTGTGACAGGGCTCCATCTGATGATGTCACCCATATGTGAGGACTAACATCCTGCTGTCCTGGGAGAAAAGGAATGATCAGATAATCACAATTCTTATGCAAATGCACTGGCTGCCAGTTATTCAACACACAAAATTTAAGATCATGATGGTTTATAAGGTTAGGAATGGGGAAGGTCCATCATCCTTATCGGATTTGCTTGTTCATGAACCTAGGCACGTTTTGTGATCCATGAAAAAACAAGTTACAAGTTCTGGATCTTAAAGATGTTTGGCTTGTAATTACCCAGAAACAGGCATTTTCAATAGTGGGTTCCATATTTTCAAATGAGTTGCCTATCTAGCTTTGCCTCATTATGGATATTGAGCTGTTTCAGAAACAACTGAAGGCATTACTATTTGGGGAAGTCTTTTGCAATGTGCCAGTTTTTGCTGATTTATAATTTTGATTTTATTAAATTGTTTTATTATTGGGGTTTTTTTTTAATTTTATATACATGTGTACTCTCAGTGCCCCTGCCACATAGTTTATAACTGTGTGCATACTCTGCGATGTGCATGTGCTGCCTTGCTTTTCCAGAACTTTGATTATTTTTTACCTCCAGCTATCAAGATTTTCTCACCATCGCAATCCCTTCTGCAGATCACATTTATCTTAGACAATTACGCCTTATTTTATGATTTGGTTTCTCAAAGAGACTATACAATTTTCTCAATGTTATTTTTCGAACCTGTTTTCCATGTTTTCCAAGTTCTATAACCTTGTTATATGTACCGCCTCTTGGCGTAATTTTTATGTTTCAATGTAAACCGATGTGATCTGTATTTTAATACAGGAACACCGGTATATAAAAATCTAAAAATAAATAAATAAATAAATGTAGCTAAAAGCACTGAAATTGCTTCTTACCAGCTCACATGGCAAAGCAGAAAGAACAGTGTGTAGATAGGGAGCCTATTTCTCAAATGTTCTCTCAGTTCGTACCACAGTCTGATAGATGTTTATGTGTGGTAAGGAACGAGTAAATAGAAAACAGCCATTTATTCTATTGACCAGGACTAGAGGACACTGCATGAAACTAACTAGTAGTAAACTTAAAACAAATTTAAGAACATTTTTTTTATAGTCAATACACAATTAAACTATGGGATTTTCTATTTGAATAAACAATACATTGAAAAAAAAATAAACTATGGGATTTTCTGCCAGAGAATGAAGTCAAAAGTAGTAGAATAACTGAGTTTAAAAAAGGTTTGAATATGCTCCTGAAGGGCAGCTCCGTCAGCCATTAACAGCCACATGGAGTTGAGTGTCTCCACCTCTTACTTGTAGGACTGGCAAAATGAAACCGGATGCTGGGCTTAGTCTGACTCAGCATGGCTGAGAAATGAGACTAAAGCCCTTAAATACCCTCTCTATGGACTCTTGCCTGGGGTTCTGCAATCTCTTGTGCTCCTTGTGTGGAGTGGGACGTGAGAGCGGGTGAAGGATTCTTACCACATCAATCTCTGTGTTGGAATGTCCCATGTTGCACACAATGCAGCCATTCTTCATTCGCTCGAGCTGTTCCCGTGTTACCACATTCTTATTTCCTGGACAGAAGAGAATTAATGATTATGTTTAATGCTCCTTGCACAGATACTGGAGCAGCATCGGAATCAAAGGTCAAAGTTCCTTCCTGCAGAAAAACCTTACGACCTTGGGATCATCGCCCTCTGCCATGGGCACCTCCTTAGGATTCACATCCCCGGCATCCATGTCTGCTGAGCCATCTGGAAAAGGACCTGCACCAGGGGGCACCCCTAGAGCTACATAGTGTCGTCAGACATCTGTATCCCCCTGTGGATCCCCGAGCACTGAAAACAGACCTAAAGACCTGCAAACACCCTCCCTACGCCCCTTCCATCGCAGACTGGGACCCAGATTTTCTGCCCGACCTGGCCTCATGCTCTACTGCCACCTTCTTCACCAAATATGCTTTATGCAAGAAGATAATCTGAGGGAAAAAAAAGTATGCCATCTGATGCCCCACAGGCACAGCAAGAAGTGCCGCTTGCCATGCCAAGAGGTCTGAAGAAGCGCACCCCACCCAAAGAGCAGCATCGCAGTAAAAATTTGCCCCCATCAAGGAAATCACCGAACAACCACCAAGCTTCTGCCTCATCTCTCAACTACCTGGCAAGCCGCAGGAATCAAAAAAGGGCAGAGACTTTCTTTTTTTCAATTCAACTTTAATAACTTAAAAACAAGAATAAAGGATACTTGCAGAGCAGTCAGCTGGGACCACCACTATCTCGTGGGGGATGAGGGATCTGGACCACCAGATGTCCACCCCATGATACCTCCGGACAAGATACCAGAAGGGTCGTCCACCTTAAAACCAGGGGAGGGGATAATCCCACCAGGACGTCACAATGCCCTGGGAGGATAAAGAAATGTTCTCTCCAATCTGAATTTTTTTTTTTTTAGCTCTCTCCAAACTGCAGGTTTTGCATTATCTACCATCTGTTGGAGACAGAGAAATACTGAGGGACTGCAGAAGCCACAACTGTGTTAAAAACAGCATCATCTGCTGGCAGAGATGCAAAACCTAGGAGTCTGGACTGATCTGGATACATACAGGGAAGGTATTTTTCCCCCAAAAAAATATGTACAAAAATGAAAAGGTATAACCATGAGTGGATTGTTTTGTGGGATAATTTTGAAAGGGAAAGTACACACATACATTCCCTTTCAAAACTGCTGTAATGTTTAGGTAAAAATTACCCAAAGACTTACACCCGTGTGGGCAGTTATAAAACTACCCCCAACCTTTCAGTACATCAGGGCCCTTGGTTTTACCTGTGCAGGTGATAACAACATCCACCTGGCGGATGACTTCACTCAGCTTCACCACCCGGAATCCATCCATGCTGGCAAAGGAAGGAGAAGCAGTGAGGAGAGGAGACGCTACCAAGCACATCTTTCCCTGAAACACAGCTGGTAAGAGGGGCTAGGAAAACATGGGACACAGGCAGACAGACAGAGGGATGCAGAGACAGCCACATGTACAGCAGGAAGAGCAGAATTAGAAAGATTCTCAGAACCACTTCCAATGTTTTTAGCTTCTTGTGAAATGTTAATTCTACACACTTCACAGTGACCCCATTTGAGTTTCCGTATACGCTGTGTGCTGTATATAATTATAAAGGCAAACCAAGCATCACTGTGAGCATTAATCAATTTACAGCTGCCACCTCTGGGATTATGCCAGTGACCACTCACACAGTTATTGCCTTTTATAATATATCCCCCTACAACCTCAAAATCATCTCCTCCCACAGAGCAAGATACCCCAATGTGTCCTATACTCCAGAATGATCAGTCTGCATGCTGTGTGTGCAAAACAGCCTATAATAGAAGAGCAAGAGATATGTAAGGAAAAGATTCACTTCTTACCAAGCCTGAAGAGCACAGATCGGATCAATCTCTGTAATATAGACAATGGTTCCCAGAGCCTTCAGAGCAGCACAGCATCCCTTCCCCACCTGCAGGCAGCACAAAGAGATCAGTGGTACGTACGAAGAAGGAGTCTAGTGTTGAAGAATTCTTCAAATTTACAGAGTAACTCACCTCGCCATAGCCACAAACCACCACCTGCTTTCCACCAAACATCACATCTGTAGTTCTCTTCAACCTGTGGAAGGGTCACACACACACACATGCATTAACAGACCTTCCCTGGGAGGCAGCTTCACCCGCGAATTAGCAATTTTTCACACACTGACCCTTCTACATTGGGATCAGTTTATGCAGTTTTCAGTTCTAGATTGGCTGGACTTTGCTGCTTTATGTGATAGGGGCCCTGTATTACCTGGGCGACCTTGCCAGTCTGAAATGGTATAATCAGATTCACATATATAATGTAATAAGATTAATAATGCATTCCAGAGCCTAAATGCTCATCATAAGCTTACTGCCTCCAGTGCAGTCTCTGCTCCAGCTTTGCACTTTTTAACATTTGCCTCCTTTCTGACTTTAAATTGGGCGAATCAAGCTTTCACTGAACAATACTGTTTTATGTTACAAATATGGTATATGAATACCTGACATTTGAAATTGATTTTACCAAATATAATTTTGTAGTATATTTGACCATTAAGCCAAATAATTTATTTCTGAGAAAGCTTTCGAGATTTAATGTTATAACTGTCTATGGTGCGGTAAAGTCTATGCATACTTGTGTAAATGCCCGTGCACAAACCCCCTTATCAAGTTACACCAACTCTACTTAGGGTACTCCATGAAGTCAGCAAGTAGCACATTTAAAACATGTCAGAGAAAATTGTTTTTTACTCAATGCACAATTAAGCTCTGAGGGCAAAATTTATGTGGGTGACCTTATGCACATAATTTTCAAAATATAAAAATACTTGCATAAATTGAACTCCACCCCAGTTCCATCACCTAAAATGCCTTTTGATAGTTCATGAAAGATTATGTACAAAACTAGGTACAGCAATTTTCAGGCATAAAAACTGGGTTTTTTGCACATTAAGGCTTTGAAAATTCAGCCATTTAATGAAATAGAAACATGCCCTGGATAAAGAGAAGAAATATTCCCAGCATGATTTAAGAGTCTGGGTATTAAACTAAAAACGTTAGTGTAAATAAGCTCTGTTATTGCTGACTTTCAGAAGTTGTGACTTTGAAAACAACTGCTTTAAAATAAGTACTTTTATATGGTGTATATTTTAATAGGATACTTGTAGATGGTTGTAAGAGTGCATGACAGTGGGAACGTAAGCGTTTGATGTCACTACAGAAATGTGACACACGTATGTGTCAGTACAGTGCTTCCATTCACATAAGAGATCAAGATTCCAGCACTGCAGGGAGGGCCTGCATAGTACTGAAGTCTGCCAACATGCTCTGGATTCCCAGAAGGTAGGTTGCTTGGAGAAGGGCAGACAGCGTAAGAGTCCACGGCCACTCACCTGGAGTACAGTGTTCAGTTCTGAAGCAAGTATCTCAAACAGGATAGAGACAAGATGGAGGCGGTCCAGAGGAGGACAACCAAAATGGTGTGGTCAGTATCAGAAGACTTATGAGGCTGAAGGATCTGGAGGAGAGGAGGTGCAGGGGAGATAGGACACAGACCTGCAGATACCTGAAAGGTTTTAATGATGCATGACCTTTGAACCATGGCTGCTCGGTCAAGTGAGTCATCCATAGCTTCCACAGACTGTCGCTACCCATGACCTAAGTTTATGTTTACTCAGCCTCGGTAACTTCTTCCCCCTCCCCCCTCCCCCCGTTAATTTCCCTCCTATTTTAGCTTGATACCCCTTTAATCTAATTCGTTGTAACTGCACACATTGTTCTTTTTTCCTAGTTATGTTCTCCAAGTTGTTCACATCCTTGTATTTGTCATTATTTGCTACTTGTTGTAATGTAAACCCCGTTACTTGAACTTTGCTATAAAAAAAGTTATAAATAAATAAATAACCTTTTCCGTTTGAAAGATATCAGTAGAACTAGAGGTCACAAAATGAAATTTGGGACATTTATTGACACCGGAAGGCCGAGCAATCCCCTTTACTGAATTTCGGGAATTCTATGGACAGGGGAGCGCTTCAACGTTTCCCTATCTTCAAGTTGTTCCCCATTTGAAATCCCTGCCTTTAGCGTTTCTGCAACGTAGTACATTCCAGAAATTAGAGGCGGCCCTCCTCCTACCTGGGAACAAGGAGCCTTCTTTATCCCATTTTTATAAATATTTACAGGCAGAGGGGCGACTGGAGATTTTCACAATTCTGGCAGATGGTTGGACGGGGGGGTGGGGACTTTGTGGTGACATCATCTATGAATCGTGCTTTCTTTGGGGGGCGGCCAGGATCTCGTATAATAGAAGTTATTAACGAGAGCTCTGTGCGTACCTTCAGTATAAATTTCTAGGGCGAGCATATGTTTAGCCACAGATGGCATATTGCCAACGTATTGCTGGCTCTGCATGCTGCGGCTGCTGTCCAGCAGTCCTGGGCACCCTGGCCCATGTTTTTGGTCCGGTCCGGCTATCAAGGGTTTCTGGGCGAGAATTGCTAAATACTTAGCCACTATGTTGCTGGTTTCCATACCACTCGCCCCTTCGTGGCTTTTGTTTGGCTGTTTCCCACCATTGCGGTTCCAAGATCCTGGTACTCGTATCCTGATTCAAAAGCAATGTCTGGTTGGGACGCGGGTTATAATAATGGGATGGCGAGGGTCTGGAGAAATCTCTTTTATTCCCTAATGAATGTGGAGTCTCTTTCTTGCAGAGGATCGCCTGGACAACGACAGCAGTTCCTTGCAGTGTGCGAGCCCTACCTACGTTCAATCACTTCCACACGGAGCTCGAAGCCGCTTACTGAATGATTGACCACTAAGTTGCTCGGCGAATGATCCTGGCGCTGATTGATTAGACTCATCTCAGGGGAGTGGAACTGCATGATATCAAGTGCCGTTATTCTCAGCGACTCAGGGGATGGGATAAGGGTGGGGGGGATTGAGTATTGGGAGTATCTCTGTTGTCTGTTCTTCTTCTGTAATGACTAGGAGGGGATAAAGAACAAACCACCTCCTAGATGTTTGTAAATTAGTTTGAAAATGCTAATAAAAAACCTTTAATAATAAACCCCGGTCCCAGGCAAATGATGTCAGCACGGCCGCCCTCAGCTGAACAGCTGGTTGCAATCAGGGCTTACTGCCAATGCCGGGTAGGCTCCGACAGTCCTCCTCTCCTCCTCCTCGGCTCCCTGTGTGCTTTATTTTAGACAGGTAGTCAGAAAGTCAGGCAACAAACAGAAGTTTGTGTGTTTGTATTTCCCAACCCTCCCACCCCTCGCTCATCCTTTAACTTACAGGCAGGTGTTACTTTCACACTTAAAAAAAAAAAAAAAAGAAAGAAAATCTGCCTTGTAACTTAAACTCAGAAATTTCCCACACCTTATCAAGAGTTTGATCATTCCCTTGTAGGTCACTATCAGATATATAGTGAATACACTAATACATTTAAAGGACCCTAATCTTAGGCAATCCTATTCCCACAGCAAGTAGATTCAGCTCAGGGGGAACAGGAGCTCAGAATCATACAGCCAGCTCGTCCCGTGACGTCACATTCTCCCACAGATCCCATTCCGTGGCAGCCACGAGGCTGCCCGTGCACCTCATCCTGCTGGCGGCTGAAGACTGCAGGACGCTGACTCACCCATCCCGCCGGTGAGTGAGGAATGAAGGAGGCCACATGGCCACTGCCACACCCCATCTCCCGGCATTCGAAGATTACAGGTGACTGAGGCACCACCAGCAAACCCCATCTCACTGGTGGTCGAAGACTACAGGAGGCCATGGAGTCACCAGCTCACCCCATCCCACCAGTGGCCAAAGAATGCCTGCCAGTGTGTCTGTCTGTCTCCTTCCATAGTCCAATCCCTACAGTCTCTATCTCCCTCCACCAGTTTCTCTCTCTTCACCAGTCCATTCTGCTCTCCTCTCTCTACCAGTACCTTTCTAGCCGTCTCTTTTCACCAGTCCTCTCTCTCTCTCTCTCTCCCTCCACCAGTCCATTCCACCCGGTGCAGATCCAATCAGATCCAGCTGTGTAGTTATACACAGGTTATTGAATATGAGCATATTCTTGCACATTTACTGCTGTGCTTTGCAATTATATGTATTCTGTTTATATCAGTAAGCATTATTTAATAAGTTTTATATGTTATGAATGAGTCTGGGGTGCATATAATTCTTTGTTAGTAATAATTTTCCTATATATGGCATGTAACTGACTGCAGGTAAAAATGAAAGAGGCATGTGTGGGTCCACTTTCCCAAACACGTTGGGAGCCGCTGGCCTAAGGCCTCAGTAAAGGTGGTATATAAATATAAATAAATTGAATTGGTCTCAAATGGAATCCTATGACAATGATACCAACTTTTTGGGTGCTTTCCTTGCCACATTTTTTGGCAATACAGGCTTCCATACCACACTCAACCCCTAACCCAAGGCAGATCTGAGAACAGACACTAGGTATTGAAAAATGCAGATTTTACAGCAGTGCAGGCAGTTATAAAAATTACCCTCTAAAAGATCTCACAACCGCACTCTACTTGCATCATATAAAAAAACAATCATGAACACCAAAAGCGACTACTATAGTCAAAAGATAAAAAACTCTTCAAATAGCTCGAACTCCCTGTTCAACATCATAAGAAACCTGATTGAAGAAAACAACAGCAGCACCTCCACAACAAATACAAATAATCTAAGCCAAGACCTAGCCCTGTTCTTTAAGAACAAAATAAGCAAAATAACCAGCACCTTCAACACCCACTCAAACACGGATGACCAAATCGAAAAATCAACCATAACGTCCTGGTCGAACTTCGTACCAATATCCAATAAAGAAGCTGAAAACATGCTAGGAAAAAAAATCAACCCAGCGCGTCACGATCTAGACATAATTCCAACTCGAGATCTGAAAGAAATGGCACACATCATTGCCCCAACCATAGCAGCAATCATAAACAAATCATTTGAAGAAGGGATGCTTCCAACTCAACTAAAAACAGCAACAATCACACCAATTTTAAAAAAGAGGAACCTAGATCCTGCAGATCTGAATAACAACCGTCCCATCTCAAACCTCCCCCTACTCGCTGACTGAGAAAGCAGCAATGATTCAGCTTAAGGAACATCTAGAGGACAACAATATCCTACATGCCTCACAACACGGATTCAGGAAAAAAAGTACTGAAACTCTGCTAATCAATCTATCAAATAAATTAATCAGGGGCCTCGACGACAAATTAAGTCACCTACTAATTCTACTCAATCTCTCCGCAGCATTTGATACGGTAGACCACGAAAGCCTGATATCAAGTCTTGTTTACATCGGTCTGGATGGCAAAACACTAAGCTGGTTCACTTCTTTCCTAAAAGAAAGATATTTCAAGGTCACCGTTAACACCACATCATCTAATCCCCTCCCACTCGATACTGTGGTACCACAAGGCTCAGCCCTATCTGCCACTCTCTTTAATATCTACCTACTCCCACTCTGCCACTTCATCTCAAGTCTTGGCATAACATATTATATATATGCCGATGACATTCAACTACTCATCCCTGTAACCACCACTATCGAAGAGACTCTGAACATCACAGCCAACCACCTAATATCGATCAGAAACAAGCTAAACCAACTTAAGTTATGCCTCAATATGAATAAAACTGAATGTATCCTCATAGGAAGAAACAACTCAGGTCTAACAACATCCACTCACTCCCTACAAATTGATAACATCAGCATCCAACTAAAAAACGCTACGAAGGACCTTGGCATCTGGATTGGATTGACAACGAACTCAACTTAAAAAAAGAACATAGCAACTAAAACGAAAGAAGGCTTTCATAAACTTCACATCCTGAAACATCTAAAACCACTTCTCCACCGCCAAGATTTCCAAACTGTGCTGCAATCCCTCATCTTCAACAGCCTTGACTACTGCAACTCTCTCCCGATTGGCCTCCCAAAATCCACATTAAAACCACTCCAACTGTTACAAAATGCCGCAGCCAGAATCCTAACCGGCAAGAAGAAATCAGAACATATCACCCCTGTTTTGAAAAGTCTCCACTGGCTACTGATCGAACAAAGAATTGAATTCAAAACTTTGACAATTGTCCACAACGCAATATACAAAGAAGACAACTCCGCCCTCAATAATATAATTCAGATACACCAAGCACAACGTACAACCAGAACAGCCTGCAAACTGAATCTAGATATACCATCTCTGAACATAGCAAAACTGACCAACACGAGGAACAGAGCCTTCTCTATCGCTGGATCCAAAATATGGAACTCCCTACCACACTACCTAAGTTCACTTAGTGACATCAAATCCTTTAAAAAGGAACTCAAAACATGGTATTTCAACCAAACCTTCAGAGATGGCGCTGGTTAAGCTTCACGCAACTTCCTAACTCACTCCACTACCGTGCACGACATACTCTAATCTCCTCGAATTCTCCTCCACCTCCTCCCACCTTTCATTCAATCCCCTTTCATTCTGTCAACAACACATCTTGTCCCATCCCTCAGAACAGTCACACCAATACACAAAGACTACACATACCCTTGCCCAACGATGAACTCACCTCATGATCTCCCCCCCTTTAAAAATGGTTAATTCGTATGTTACAAAAAATGTTCGTTTCCTGTATGTAATTGTTGTTCATCTTTAAACCTCTGACACTAATATTTTCTTACTATAAGAAGTTGTTCCTATGTGAGTAAATTGTATTACGTTGTTCTCATGTAAACCGGAGTGAAGGCAGACTGCTATACTTCGGTAAATAAAAGACTGGAAATAAATAAACCTACACAGAATGTGCTTCTTTTCAGGACTAATACAGTTGATAGAGCTCTGCATTGCTCCACACACCCTGAGTCTCTAGTAGTCTGTACTCACCCATCCAGGATAGACTCTCGGCAGCAGTACAAATTGTCAAACTTCTGTTTAGTGACAGAGTCGTTGACATTCATGGCTGGGACACAAAGTTTGCTTGCCTTGGACAGCTGGTACAGCCTGAGCAGAAGAAGAAGATCATCAACTTCCCATGGTCAGTGCTACAGATTCACATGCTGCATCACAAATACAAACCAATAGCTGAAGCAGATACAGAAATGAGTTTCCTGCCCTCTTGTCCAGAGTGCCTCTGTATTTATTTATTTAGTTTCTTTTATAGACCATCATTCGAGAGATTTATCCCATCGCAACGGTTTATAATCGAGGCACAAAAGTTACAATATAAAATTAACATAATATAAATTTTATAATAAACATCTGGTACAAAATCATAAAATATACTATTAAAAATAAAATATTTGAACTTTAACAATATATTAAAAACGTAATAAAAATGATGTCTAACTAAAAATGTTAACGTGTGTATCCAAAGGAATAAATGAAAAATTCCATACATATCCTACCATTGATTAGCTCTCCTACTCCTTACTGAAAGCCTGCTGACAGAGCTATGTTTTTAGCAATCCTTTAAATAATTTTTTATTTTGCTGGGTTCTTAATTCGAGCGGAATTCCATTCCATAGAATGGGGCCTGCTAATGACAGTGCTCCATCTCTGACCGGTGTTAAGCGAGCCGACTTTATCCAGGGAATTGGTAAAAGAGCTTTGTTAGCAGAGTGTAAATTTCTCTGTGGTGTATGTAAACTCAAAGCTGTGTTAAGCCAAATCGACCTTGTTGTTATATATTCATTTGTGAACTATACATAACGCCTTGTAATGTATCCGTTGTTCAATTGGTAACCAGTGCAATTGTGCCAATATTGGGGTAATATGATCCATTTTCTTTTTACCAGTGAGGATT